>NC_066517.1:21617539-21647539 GCF_024679095.1 Eriocheir sinensis | reverse complement strand
CTCCTCTTAGCTCCCCTTCCTTTTTCCCCTCTTTCCCCTTCCGTAACCATTCCTCTTTCACCCTCTCAACCTCCTCTTTCCCCCTTCCCTTCCCTTCGTAGTAGAGTGGATGTATTTAGATGTGTATGAAGCTGTTTAAAAGATCGAGTACTTATTGTTACATATTCTAAGACGAGGAGACTGGAAACGAAACCATCTTGCTTGCTTTTAGTCCTTTTAGTAGAAGATATGTCGAGTTGGTGTTCGTGTGTAAAGGTGTTTGCAAGTGTAATAGGGCGCACTAGAGAGATGTAATTGCGTGGATTCTTGTGTGGCAGGGAGAAAATCGCCTTAATTGGGAGAAATAGTAGAGCTGAAGAGACTTAAGCATAGAAAACGGAAAATAAAACAAGGGAGACTACGAGAAAGAAGAGACGGGAGTAGAAAAGACGAGAAGGCAAAAAGGAAGGAAGAAGGAGAAGTATTAGAGAAGAAGAGACATAAGGGAGAACACGTTGGAAAATATGATAAAGGAAGCAGAAAGGAAAGAAGAGGCGGAAGTTGAAGACACCGGGCGAAGGCAAAAAGGAGAGAAGAGGCGATGGAGGAGGGATAAACTTTGAAGATGGACAGGAAGAGGAGGAGGAGAAGAAGGGAATGGAGGAAGAGGAGCAAAGAAGTGGCAGGAGGAGGAAGTGGAGGAGGAGGTGGAAGAAGAGGAGATTGAGAAAGGATATGGTTCAAGGACGAGGAAGAGGAGGAGGAGAAGAGAGGAAGAGAGTGGAAAACAGGAGAAAGGAGAGGAGGAAGGAAATGGAGGAAGGATAAAGTTGCTTGAAGAGGGAGGTGGAGGAGGAGGAGGAGGAGGATGTGAAGAGGTAGAAGAAAGTGAAGAAAGAGAAGTTGAAGGAAGAAAGGAAGAGGTGGAAGATCAGGAAACAAAAGAACAGGTAAAGGAGGAGGAGGAGGAGGAAACAAAGAAGAGGAAGAGGAGGAGGAGGAGGAGGAGGAGGAAGAAGAGGAAGAATTAAAGAACAAGAGAGCATAAGGCATAAGAAAGAGAAGAAATAGGAAGAGAAAGATGAAGAAGAAGAGGAAAAAGAAAGAAGAAGAAGAAGAAGAAGAAGAAGAATAAGAAGAACTAGAAGAAAAAAAGAACAGTAGAAGAAGGAAAAGAAGGAAAAAAAAGAAAAATGAAAATGAAAGAGGAAAAGAAAAAAGAAAAAAAAAGTGGAGGAGGGGGAGGAGGAGGAGGAGGTGGATGAGGAGGGCCTGATGGATGAGGGATGAGGTTCGAGGGCTGGCCGTTGGGGTGGTGGATGTCTTGTCTGGCATAATATTCATTTTATCCTGAGTGACCTGATAAATAAGGCATGGCTGGAAACGTCTCTTGGTGGGCCCGATTTCGCCTTGCACTCTTCCTTCCTTCCCTTCTTCCTTCCTTCCTTGCTTCCTTCGCTATCCTTTCCTTTTCTTTCTGCTTTGGGTCCTCCTTCCTCGCCTTGTACTCTCCCTTCCTTCCCTTCCCTTCTTCCTTCCTTCCTTGTTTCCCTTCTTCTCTTTCTGCTTTGGGTCCTCCTTCCTCGCCTTGTTCTCTCCCTTCTTTCCCTTCTTCCTTCCTTCTTTGCTTCCTTCTCTATCCTCTCCTTCTCTTTCTGCTTTGGGTCCTCCTTCCTCGTCTTGTACTCTCCCTTCCTTCCCTTCCCTTCTTCCTTCCTTCCTTGCTTCCTTCGCTATCCCCTTCTTCTCTTTCTGCTTTGGGTCCTCCTTCCTCGCTTTGTTCTCTCCCTTCCTTCCCTTCCCTTCCTCCTTCCTTCCTTGCTTCCCTTCTTCTCTTTCTGCTTTGGGTCCTCCTTCCTCGCCTTGCACTCTCCCTTCCTTCCCTTCCCTTCTTCCTTCCATCCTTGCTTCCCTTCTTCTCTTTCTGCTTTGGGTCCTCCTTCCTCGCCTTGTTCTCTCCCTTCTTTCCCTTCTTCCTTCCTTCTTTGCTTCCTTCTCTATCCTCTCCTTCTCTTTCTGCTTTGGGTCCTCCTTCCTCGTCTTGTACTCTCCCTTCCTTCCCTTCCCTTCTTCCTTCCTTCCTTGCTTCCCTTCTTCTCTTTCTGCTTTGGGTCCTCCTTCCTCGCCTTGTACTCTCCCTTCCTTCCCTTCCCTTCTTCCTTCCTTCCTTGCTTCCCTTCTTCTCTTTCTGCTTTGGGTCCTCCTTCCTCGCCTTGTACTCTCCCTTCCTTCCCTTCCCTTCTTCCTTCCTTTCTTGCTTCCTTCTTTATCCCCTTCTTCTCTTTCTGCTTCTCTTTCTTACTTTCCTTACTCCTTTGGTTACTCCTTTTTCTCCTTTCATTCTCATTCTCTTCCCTTCTCTTCCTCGTTCCTTCCTTGCTTCCTTTTCACTCCCTTCTCTTCCCTTATTCCTTCCTTCCTTGCTTCCATCTTTATCCCCTTCTTCTCTTTCTGCTTCATTTTCTTACTTTCCTTAATTCTTTGGTTCTTTCTTCCTCTCCTTACGTTCTCACTCCCTTCCCTTCCTTTTTTCGTTTCTTCCTTGCTTCCTTTTTATCCTCTTCTCTTCCCTCCTGCTTCACTTCTTTCCCTTTCTTTCTCCTTTGGTTCCTCCTTCCTCGTCTGATTTTCTCCTTTTCTTCCCTTCCCCTCCCTTCCCTTCTTCCTTCTTTGTTTTTTTTCTTCATTTCCTCTTTGTTCTTTCTGCCTCCCTTCCTTGTCTTCCTTTCTTCTTTGGTTCCTTCTTCCTCGTCTTATATTCTCCATTCCTTGCCTTCCCTCCTTCCTTGCTCCCTTCTAAATTTCTCTTCCATCTTATTTTCTCTCTCCTTCCTCCTTTCTTACTCGGTCCCTTCTTCATTCCCTTAATCAGTGTCATCTTGTCTGTCCATCTGTCCCTCCTTCCTTCTCCTGCTTCTCTTCTTTGCTCTTTTTCTTCCTTCCTTCCCCTTCATTCTGTCTCTCCCTTTCTTCTCGTTTCTCATCCATTCTTCCTTCCTCCCTTTCTCCATTCCTTCCTCACTCACTCACTTATTCAATCGGTCTGTCACCCCACCTGTCCATCTCTCTTCCTTTACCTCCTTCCTTCCTTACACATTTTCTCCCTTTCTTTCTTTTTCTTGCTTCATTTTTCATCTTTTCCCTCTTACTCCCTTCCTTGGTCCCTTCCCTTCCCTCTCGTTTTCTCTGTTTCTCTTCCTTGATTTCCTTCTTTTTAATTATCCCTTTGTCCCTCCTTCCTCGCTTTACATTCTTTCCTTTCCTTCCCTTCTTCCCTGCTTTCCTCTTTTTTCTCCATCCCTTTTTTTCGTTCCCTCTTTTCTTCTTTTTCCATTTTCTCTTTTTCATTCATCTCTCTCTTTCGTTTCCCCTTTTTCTCATTCTCCTTCATTTCTCCTCCCCCATTCGTTTCCCTCCGTTTTTTCCCCTCTTTCCCCTCTCTTTCTTTCCCTTTCCTTGTCTCCCTTTCTTTTCATATTTCCTTATTCCTCTTTTCTCTTCCTCTCTCTCCTTCCTTTCGTTTCCTTCTTTCTTTTCTCCTCTCCTTTCTTCCTTTCCTTTCCTTTCCTTTTTTTTTTACCATCTTTAACCTTACTTCTCCATCCCCCCTGTCCCAATAACCCTCCCCCCCCCCCACACACACACACGGACACACACTATCCATCCTTCCTTTCCTGCCTTTCTGATTCCTATCTTCCTTCCTTCTTTATATCTGTATGCGGGTCAGGTCAAGCCGTCTACATTTATCTGTATTTCGTGGGTTTTGGGGTTGGTGTATATGTTTTTTTTTTGTGTGTGTGTCATTTTGAAGGTATTGTTATTTATTGGGATGGGAGGAGGGATAGTTTGTTTTTGTTTCCTTTGTTTTCTCTTGATATTTTTGTATTTATTTATTTTTTCAGATTAATTTCTTCCCTCCTTTCAAATTCTCGTGTCCTATTGTCTTCAACTATCCTCATTTCCTTTATTCCTTGCCTTTTCTAACCATCTTCCTCTCTTCTTTTCTTTCATTTAATTCCTACTCTTCTCTAATCATCCTTTTTCCTTCATTTTTTTATCTTTATTTCTTGCTTTTTCTTCCTATCTTCCCTTCTTCTTTTCTTTCATTTAATATTTACTCTTCTATAACCATTCTTTATCCTTCTTTTTTTTGTCTTCTGTTCTCGTCTTCTTTTCTTTCTTTCCTTCATATAATTAATTTTTACTCATCTTTTTTCCTGTTTTTCTTGTTCTTCCTTCCTATCTTCCTTTCTTC
Organism: Eriocheir sinensis; assembly: GCF_024679095.1. Classification (NCBI taxonomy): domain Eukaryota; kingdom Metazoa; phylum Arthropoda; class Malacostraca; order Decapoda; family Varunidae; genus Eriocheir; species Eriocheir sinensis. Next base: position 21,643,305 of record NC_066517.1, on the reverse strand, counting down.
TTTTCTTTCATCTAATTTTTACTCTTCAATAACCATCCCTTTTCCTTCTCTTTTTGTGTTTTGTTCCCATCTCTCTTTCTTCCTTTTCTTATATAATTAATTCTTACTTATCCTTTTTCTTCATTTCTTGTTCTTTCTTCCTCTCTTTCTTTCTTCCTTTCTTTCATACAATTCTTACTTTTCTTCCTTCTACATTACTGTCTTTCTCCTTCCTCTTCCTTTCTTCTTATCTCCCTCATAATCATCTTTCTTCTATGGCTCTCCTTCTTTCTTTCCCTTCCCTTTTTCTATATCCCTTCCTTCCTTCCTTTCTTTACATAACCTCCTTTCTTCTTTCCTTCTCCCTTCTCCATTCTTGTCATCTCCCTTAAAATCATCTTTCTCTCCTCAACGACCCTCCTTTCTTTCCCTTTCTTCTTTCTGCATTCCTTCCTTCCTTCCTTCCTTCCTTCCTTCCTTCTCATTCTCCACTCTTTTCCCGTTTGCTATTCTTTCTTCCTTTCTTTCCTCCTTTATCCTCACTTCCATGCTTCCTCTCTCTGATCTCTCCTTCCTTCTCTCTCTCTCTTATCCTTCCTCCTTCCTTCCTCCTTCCTTCCTATGTCCTGCAGGCCCTATTTTCCTCCCTAGACAGCTGTTGGCCCGAGGGGAGGCGAAGGGAAGCGAAGGGAAGTGAATGGAAGCGAAGGGAAGGGAAGGGAAGGGATGGGAAGGGAAGGAAAGGGAAACGATAGTAAGGGAGGGGAAAGGAATTAAATGGAAGGGAAGGGAAGGAAAAGGAGGAGATGGAAGGGAAGGGAAGGGAAGGGAAGAAAAGAAAATGGAGGGAAAGTAAGAGGAAGTGAGGGAAAGTGAAGGTAAACGTAGGAAAAGGACGGGAAGGGAAGGCAAGGAAAGGAAAGGGAAAGGAAGGGAAGAGAAGGAAAGTGAGGGGAATGGAAGGGAAGTGAGGTAAGGGGAAGTGTGGGAAGCGAAGAAAAGCGAAGAGGAGCAAGGGGAAGGGAGGGGAAGTGAAGGGAAGGGAGGGGAATGAAGGGAAGGGAGGGGAATGAAGAGAAGGGATGGAAAAGGAGAGGAAGTGAAGGGAAGTAAAGGGAAATGAAGGGAGGGGAAATGTGGAAAAGTGAAGAGAAGAGAAAGGAAGTGAAGGGAAGCCAAGAGAAGGGAAGTGAAGGGGAGTGAAGAGCCCTTCCCCAAATACTCTAGATTCGGATTCTTCGGCAAATTCTCAGTCCTTTATTTGACAGCGTGGATGGGACGAGGGGGGGTGGAGGTAGGGGAAGGGAAGGGGAGGGGAGGGGGTGGGCTGGGGAGGAAAGGAAGGGGAGGGAGGTGGAAAGGAGGGAAGGAAGGGAAGGAAGGGATAGGAATGAAGTTTACATTTTTTTTTCCATTTTTCTTCTTTTTTTCTTCTTCTTCTTCTTGTTTTTGTTCTTCTTGTTCTTGTTCTTGTTTTTTGTTCTTCTTCTTCTTCTTGTTCTTCTTGTTCTTGTTCTTGTTCTTGTTCTTCTTTTAAATTCTTCCTCCTACCCCTCCTCTTTCGTCCTATCCACCTCAGAGTTCCTTACCCTTTTCATCTCCTTCTCTTCCTCCTCCTCCTCTTCCTCCTCCTCCTTATTAATGTTTTTAGGGGCGGGAAGGGACTTAATACTCTATGGGGACGGCTGAGCTGATTAAAAATATGTAAACACCGTCACATCCTTTGTCTCGGCTGATTCAACTCTGGGGCGGAATGAGAATTTACTCTGCCTTTTATTTCTAATGTTTCTGTTTTTGATATTCACCTCATTTCCCTTCCCTTCTCTTCCCTTCCCTTCCATCCACTTCCCTTCTCTTCCCTTTCCTTCAACCCATTTCCCTTCCCTTCCCTTCTCTTCCCTTCCCTTCCATCCACTTCCCTTCTCTTCCCTTTCCTTCAACTCATTTCCCTTCCCTTTTCTTCCCTTCCCTTCCAACCACTTCCCTTCTCTTGCCTTTCCTTCAACCCATTTCCCTTCCCTTTTCTTCCCTTCCCTTCCAACCACTTCCCTTCTCTTCCCTTTCCTTCAACCCATTTCCCTTCCCTTCCCTTCTCTTCCCTTCCCTTCCATCCACTTCCCTTCTCTTCCCTTTCCTTCAACTCATTTCCCTTCCCTTTTCTTCCTTCCTTCAACCACTTCTCTTGCCTTTCCTTCAACCCGTTTCCCTTCCCTTTTCTTCCCTTCCCTTCCAACCACTTCCCTTCTCTTCCCTTTCCTTCACCTCACTTCCCTTCCCTTCTCTTCCCCTCACTACCATCCACTTCACTTCCCTTCCCCTCCCTTTCATCCCATTCACTTCTCATCCCTTCCCTTCCCTTCCACTCACTTTTTTTCCCTTCTCTTCCCTTCCCTTCCCTTCTACCCAGTTACCTTCTCTTCCCTTCCCTTCAACCCACTTCCCTTCCCTTCTCTTCCCCTCCATTCAACCCACTTTCCTTCCCTTCTCTTCCCTTCCCTTCCCTTTCCCTCCCTTTCCTTTCCTTCCCTTCCCTTCCATTCCATTCACTTTCCTTCCCTTCCCTTCTCTTCCCCTTCCGTCCCTTCCACTCACTTCTCTTCCCTTCTCTACCCTTCCCTTCCCTTCCACTTACTTCCCTTCCCTTCCCTTCCCTTCTCTTCATTTTCCTTCACTTCCCTTCCTTTCCTTTCCCTTCTCTTCCCTTCCCTCCTCTTTCCTTCCCTTCCTTTCCCTTCCCTTCCTTTTCCTTCCACCTACTTCCCTTCCTTTCCCTTCTTTTCCTTTCCCTTCCTTCACTTTCACACACTTCTCTTCCCTTCTCTTCTTTTCCGTTCCCTTCCCTCTTTACTTCATTCTACTGACGTCGTTTGGTTGTTTGTTTGTGTATTTGTTTCTTTGTGTGTTTGGTTTGTGGTTATTAATTCGTTTTTATAAGTACAGGTATTTCAAGTTTCATATTCTTTTAAATTAAACGAAAGTGAAAATGATAATAGGAACCGGAAATTATTTTGTGAAGATTTAAATGTGAAACGGAGATGCCTGATTTGAGAGAGAGAGAAGAGGTGTGGGAGTGTGTGGGAGAGACAACAGATGGTGGAAGAGAGATTTTGGGAGATGAGGAAGAGGTTTTAAAAGGAGGGGAAGGGGTTGAGGAGGAGGAGGAGGAGGAGGAGGAGGAGGAGGGAGGGGGGGTCACAGAGACACGTTGAGAGACAGAAATCAATGCAGCACCGCCGTGACCCAAGACTTGCTTTAATGACGAGAGAGAGAGAGAGAGAGAGAGAGAGAGAGAGAGAGAGAGAATTATATGTATACGTGTAGACAAACATAGAAATAAATAATAATATAGACAAACAGAAAGACAGATATGTAAGCAGACAGACAGACAGACAGACAGACAGACAGAGACAGACGGCCAAACATAGACAGCCAGCCAGCCAGACAGACAGACACACAGACTCGTTACATAAACGGTAATGCGAATAAAAAAATAAAATGTTAGTGTAGCTTCCGCAATAAAATAGAGAAGAAAAAAATATAGAGAAGGAAGAACTTAGGAACGGAAATATAAGATGTGATATAAAGTCACATATATAATTTTCTTTACGACCTCTTTGTTGTCTTGTATGACGCACACGTGCCTTGACCAGACCTGACCTGACCTGACCTGACATCTTAATTGTTCTTACTTGTTCTTTATTAAGTCTTGTCTCACCTTACTTGACATTACGTGACTTCTTATTATCTTTACTCACGTTTTAATAATTATTCCTATTCTTAGGAATGGCATACATACATACATACATACATGCATATATACATTGTGGGGAGGCGTTGGCTGAGTGGTAAGCGTGCCGGCGCCGCGTTCAGGAGGACGAGGGTTCGAGTACTGCCCACCGCCACAAATGGGAATTTTCAATCACCGCCGAGTGGCCCAAGACTACCCACATGCTGTCCTGAAGACCACCTATCAACCCGGACTCTAGATTCGCTCTCTTAAGAGAGGCTCAAAGATGAGCTCCAAGGGGCAACAAGAGCCAAGCAAGATGGCGTCATTATAAACACCTGTCTGTGCCATAACGGCTGGGGCCGACCATCAGGCCTTATCAAGAAAGCTTACCAGAGCCATAGGTCGAAACGTAAAAAAAGAAAAAAAACATACATTATTTACAAAGACACATACAATCGTGCTCTCTCTATATACCTCTCTCTCTCTCTCTCTCTCTCTCTCTCTCTCTCTCTCTCTCTCTCTCTCTCTCTCTCTCTCTCTCTCTCTCTCTCTCTCTCTCTCTCTGACCTGTGAATTAACTATAGTTTGACAAAGAATTAATGATCTTACTCCATTACTCCATCTTCTCTCTCTCTCTCTCTCTCTCTCTCTCTCTCTCTCTCTCTCTCTCTCTCTCTCTCTCTCTCTCTCTCTCTCTCTCTCTCTCTCTCAAAGTATCCATTGATCCCTCTCCTCCTCCTTTCTCTCCTCTCATCTCTCGTCCCTCTCTTCTCTGCCCCGTTTGTCCTCCCATCTCCCATCTTCTTCTTCCCCTTTCTTTTCTTTCTCTGTCTTTCTTCTTTCATCTTTTTCCACCTCGCAATATATACCTGTTTCCTTCCTTCTCTACTTCCTCTTTCTCCTCCCTTCTACCTCCCTCATTCCTTCTTCCTTTCTTTTCTTCTCCTGTTATCACATTCCCTTATCCCTACCTCTCCCTATTTTCTCTTCCTCCCTCACTCTCTTTTCCTCTCTTCCTTCCATTACCTATCTTCCTTCTCTTCCTCCCTCTTACCTCTTACCTCTAACATCTCTTTTCTTACCTCTCCTTCTCTAGGGGAAATAGAAAATGGAGAGGTGAGCTTTGGGGAAGGGATTTAGGGAAAGAAGGTGAGGACTTGAGGGAGAGAAGGAAAAGGGAGGTAAATAGTTCAAGGTTGCAGGGATTGGAGAACAGGATGGGAGGGAAAAAACTTATAAGGTCACAGGAAGGATATAAGATAGCTTAGTACTTGAGTAAGGCTAATGAGGGACTTAGGTAAGGTGAGGCGTAGTTACGTAAGGGAAGGGAAGGGAAGGGATTGGAAGGGAAGGGAAGGGAACGGAAGGGAAGGGAAGGGAAGGGATTGGAAGGAAGGGAAGGGAACGGAAAGGAAGGGAAGGAAAAGGAAAGGAAAGGAAAGGAAAGGAAAGGAAAAGGGAAAGTAAAGTAGAATAAAGTAAAATAAAATAAAGGAGAGGAAAGTAAAATAAAGTAAAGGAGAGTAAAGTAAAGTAAAGTAAAGTAAAGTAAAATAAAATAAAATAAAATAAAGTAAAATAAAATAAAATGAAATAAAATAAAATAAAGTAAAATAAAGTAAAGTAAAGTAAAGTAAAGAAAATGAAGGAAACCTAAGAAAAGGTAAATCAAGGAAGAGGTAAATTAGAAAAGAAAAGCATAACATCATCATCATCATCATCATCATCATCATCATCATCATCATCATCAACATCATCATCATCATCATCATCAGTCATTATTTGCCCACTGCAGGTCTTTCCCACCGCTACCCGCCTCTCTCAATCTTATGTTAATTTACTCCACCCTGCTCTGGCAAATGCTCTAATCCCGCCTCTCCACCTGGTCTTCTGTCTGCTTTAACTTCCACAACTCCTACGTTGCCTCTCTCTTACTTCGGGTGCTCATCTGCAACCAAAACAAAAGAAGGATAGAGATGAAAGTAACAGAACGTTCATGGAGTTCACCGAGACAACGCGAAACTCTACGGAAACATCACACCACGTTTAAATATCAGAATACAAAATTGAAGGCCTACGAAAGACTAGTGGGTGTGGAGAGGTCGTGAATAATGTATAATAAGACAAAGTACTCACACACTTATACAAACTTTGAGGTACTTAAATATCGGGTTATGTTCAAGTATAAAGGAAAAAGAAAACATTGAGGGATTAAGGAAGAAGAGTGTGTGTGTGCCTGTGTGTGTGTCTGTGTGTGTGTGTGTGTGTGTGTGTGTGTGTGTGTGTGTGTGTGTGTGTGTGTGTGTGTGTGTGTGTAGGTGTGTGTGTCAGGGCTGAATAATGTATGAAAATAGAAAGTACTCACACACGTATACAAAGCGTCAAGGATTATGGGAGGTCTTACCACGCCTAAAATAACAAAGATAAGAGCCAAGAGAGAGAGAGAGAGAGAGAGAGAGAGAGAGAGAGAGAGAGAGAGAGAGAATTCATAATAACCTTGGTGGTGTTATGGATATGTAGACTACTGCCTCTCACCTCCTGCCTCCCCACCAACGTTATGAGAAGAGGAGGAGGAGGAGGAGGAGGAGGAAGAAGAATTGGAGGAGGAGAAGGAAGAGGAGGCGTGCGTAAAACCTTCATCAACGCTTCCTCTCCCTTCTCGCTCTTCCTCCTCCTCATCTTCTTCCTCCTCTTCCTCCTCCTTCTCCTCCTCCTCCTCCTCCTCCTCCTCCTCTTCCCCATCCCTGCACGTACTTCTTCCTCCCACAAAACCCCAGAGGCCTATCGTTTCATAGTTTCACCCCTCTTCCTCCTCCTCCTCCTCCTCCTCCTCCTCCTCCTCCTCGCCTCCTCTCTCCACAAAAGGTTTCCGTGGAGGGCGGTAACTAAGCCTATCTTCGCCGGCTCTTTTTTCATTACACTTTATTCTTTGGTGACTACTTTTCTTCTCCCTCGCGTACCGGATGGCCTCAGAATTTTTGGTTTGTTTAGTCGTGTTGTTTTTTCTTGGGGTTCCCGTATTGAATTTTGTCGGTCAGGATATGTGTGGGTGTGGGTGTGTGTGGGTGGGTGTGGGTGCGTGGGTGTGGGTGTAATGTCAGTAAGTCATTTTGCCTTTTTAATATTTATTTGTCTCTACTTCGTTAAAAAATAATCTTCTAGTTATTTCATTAAGTGTTTATATCATACTATCACTAATATTATTACTACAATCTATTGATGTTACTATACATTTTTGGCCATACTACAAATACATATGGATAGTACACACCATCGCTACACTATTACCATTACAAACTCCTATCACGACCACCATCAGCTGTTATTACTAAAACACTTGCGGTAGGTTGTTGGGCCGGGCCGCCTGTGTTCCCTCCCCTTTAGGCCGCACAAGCCGCTGAGTGACAGGCCAAAATAGTTGAGTGTTGAGCTTAACCAGTCATCTGCGCTAAGAGGCTCTGATCTCATTACTCGGGTAGCTGGGCATTACCTTGATGGCGAGGCTTGTAATTACGGGCCGTTGTAGTAGCGGAAGTAGCTGCAGTAGAAGTAGTAGTGGTAGTAGTAGTAGTAGTAGTAGTAGTGGTAATGGAAGTATTAGTATTATAGTAATAGTAGTAGTAGTAGTAGTAGTAGTAGTAGTAGTAGTAGTAGTAGTGGTAGTAGTAATAGTAGTAGTAGTAGTAAAAGAAGCATAGTCGTAGTGATAGCAGTATAAATATTAGTATTCGTATTAGCAGTAACAGTAGTGGAAGCAATAATAACAGTAATAGCAGTAGAAGGGGGAGCAGCAGCAGTCCAGTAGTAGTAGTAACGCTCCGGCCTCACGTTGTCGGCCACCAGACCACCTCATCTCAACCGCGTCCGCCCAGGTAACCTCACCTGGGCAACGTCACGCCGCGGCACCGTTCAATTAGAGAGAGAGATAGCGAGGCGAGGCGGGGAGTGAGGGCGTTGTGTGGCGGCTTCTGGTGTCCGAGGGAGTGGACGTCGCAGTGTAAGCCTATAACGAGTACAGATATTTCATCATCAGTAAGTGAAAGGCGGGGCAACTGAGCCTTTCTGTGCTTCTGTTTTATCATTCATTCCCATTATCTTGTTTTATCACGTGTGTGCGATGGCTCCTTCTTTTACTTTATCATTTATTATTATTGTGTTGCAGCTTCGTGTAGTGGATTTGTCTTGTTTCTTCTTTCTTTGTCATCTTCGTGTTTTTCCATCAAATTTTGTTACATTTTTCACGGTGAAGCAAACAGACCATAACAATGTCAGAAAAGACCACAGCACGCCGGTACCACAAGGAAAGATAGAAGGAGATCGGAAGAGTGATCACCTTTGTCTGGAGAGATGTCTTAATATTTTCCCTAGAGTTTAAATCATACAGACAAAGGCAAGATGTTCCAAAGTTTACCATTGTAAGCCAGAGAATAATGTCTGGTATGTAACATGTTGCAGGGCAGTTACTGTGTGTCTGTGCGTGGTGCAAGATGGAAGGATTAGTGAATGCCGACATTATAGAATAGGTATGCAGAAATGAAGGAACTGTGAATCCATAATTGATAAGACAGCCAAAGCATGAATAATAAAATAGAATGTAAGAATGAAGGATTAGGGAATGCATAAATGATAAAATAGAATGCAAGAATGAAGGAACAAGGAATGCATAAATGATAAAATAGAATGCAAGAATGAAGGAACAAGGAATGCATAAATGATAAAATAGAATGCAAGAATGAAGGAACAAGGAATGCATAAATGATAAAATAGAATGCAAGGATAAAGGAACAGGAATGCGTAAATAATAAAATAGAATACAAGAATGAAGGAACAGGGAATTCATAAATGATAAAACAGAATGCAAGGATGAAGGAACAGGGAAGTATGCAAGAATGAAGGAACAGGGAATGCGTAAATAATAAAATAGAATACAAGAATGAAGGAACAGGGAATTCATAAATGATAAAATAGAATACAAGAATGAAGGAACAAGGAATGCATAAATGATAAAACAGAAATGCAAGAATGAATGAACAGGGAATGCATGAATGATAAAACAGAATGCAAGAATGAAGGAACAGGGAAGTATGCAAGAATGAAGGATCAGGGAATGCGTAAATAATAAAATAGAATACAAGAATGAAGGAACAGGGAAGTATGCAAGAATGAAGGATCAGGGAATGCGTAAATAATAAAATAGAATACAAGAATGAAGGAACAGGGAAGTATGCAAGAATGAAGGATCAGGGAATGCGTAAATAATAAAATAGAATACAAGAATGAAGGAACAGGGAATTCATAAATGATAAAATAGAATGCAAGGATGAAGGAACAGGGAAGTATGCAAGAATAAAGGAACAGGGAATTCATAAATGATAAAATAGAATGCAAGGCTAATAAAACAAAAGAAAACCTCATACAACACTGACAGAAAAGCAAAACCATAAAAAAAATCAGACAACAGCAATGCACCCCTACCAGGAAGAGACAAAGCAACACCTCGCAACACACACCGCACAGGGCAGGCGCTTCTCCTTTAATGCAACACAGCCTTTCTTGGGGCAGGTCATGTGTGCGCGCGGGAGGCTGTAGACTTATCGGCATTTGCATCTCAGCATGAATAAGAGGGATTGGATGCGCCTTCTTGTATGCATGAGAGTCCTGGGATGGGTTAGGTCAGGTTGGGTCGTTAGGTTAGGTCAGCTGGCGAGGCGTGTGACTTAAATAGGCTTGGCAGGAGGAAGTAGAGAACGAAGATAGTGTTACACGAGTCTTGGGTTGGTTTAGCTTGGGTTAAGTTAGGTCAGGGTTAAGTTAGGTCAGGTTAGGTTAGGTTTGGTCAGGTTTGGTAATGTAAAACCATCATGCGTTACGTCAGATTAGGATAGGTTTCTCCAGCTAGTTCGTTTAGTAAGGAACTCCATGCTGTTAATAGACTTCCACGCTTAATAACCACACCACACACGCTGCGGCCTCCAAGTCTGTACTACTAAAACACTGGAGCCTCGGAGCATCTTAATTAAGTCACCCCAAGCTGGCTCCCGTTTTCTTGCCCCCTTTGTTATTGTCCGGCGTGCCAACGGGATCACAAAAAAAGATGGAAAACGAAAGACCCCAACAAAGTCTTTCCGTTTAGTAGTTTTGCAGGCTTGAGCGAGGCTTTTGGCAGTTACAAGGAAGGTTGCAGAGGTGGGGGAACGTGAGCTGGTGAACGGATGATAAAATAATGCTCGTCTTCATATTGGAATCTAATAAAAAGGAATTATGGGGAGAGAAAAGTGTGGAAAGAGAGCGAGAGAGCGAGAGGGAGGGAAAGAGATGGAGAACTTTAGACATCCCCCCAGAAAACAGACAGACAGAATGAGAGGCGAGAAAGAGAGCTGCTAGTGATCGGAAGAGGTTAGCACACAGATAAATGGTACTCAGGGGAGGAGGAAAAAGGTTAATCACTAATTTATTGGCGGTGCGTGTCTGGACTCCGAGGAAGGCAGGGAACGAGGAAACTCTGACCGCTAACACTTCTTTTTCCATCCTCTGCTCTTCCCAAACGCTTTCGACTTCCTCTCTGCTCCTCTTAAATGCTGCTGGCCGCTCCCTTTCCTTTAAAAGTTTCTCCTCCTCCTCCCTCTCCTCCTCCTCCTCCTCCTCCTCCTCCTCCTCCTCCTTCTCCTTCTCCTCCTCCTCCTCCTCCTCCTCCTCCTCATTCGAGCTTGCAATCCACATACCTCCTCTCCAACCCTCCCAAACTACCTTTTTTTTTCTTTCATCCTTCTTTTCTTTCTTTCTTTCTTTCTTCCCTTCTTTCTTTCTTCTTTCCTCTTTCCTTTTTTTGTTTTCTTTGTTTCTTCTATTTACCTTTCTTTATCTTCCTTTCCTTCCTTCTTTCCGTCCCTCCTTCCCTCCTTCCTTCCTTCCATCCTTCCTTCCTTTCTCACTTTCTTCCTTCTTTCCTTCCTTCCTTCCTTTCTTCCTTCCATCCTTCCTTTCATCCATCCTTCCTTCCTTCCTTCCCTCCTGCCCTCCTTCCTTCCTTCCTTCCTTCCTTCCTTTCTCGCTTCCTTTCTTCCTTCCTTCCTTCCTTCCTTCGTACAAATCAACATGGCAGAACACATTGGTGGAAGAATCATAGGGCGAGAGAGAGGAGGAAAAAAAATATGAAGAAAAGCAATCGGATTTCGAATTTAAGAGAAGGCAGAGATGAGGAAGAGAGAGAAAGAAAACAGGAGACAGCTGGAAATTAGCTCCCGGGGTTAAGGAGAGAGAGAGAGAGAGAGAGAGAGAGAGAGAGAGAGAGAGAGAGAGAGAGAGAGAGAGAGAGAGAGAAAGAAAGAAAGAAAGAAAGAAAGAAAGAAAGAAAGAAAGAATGGAACAGAAAGAAAAAGAAAGAAAAAAGAAAGAAAAAAGAAAGAAAAAGAAAAAGAAAAAAGAAAACTAAGAAAAAAAGAAGAAAAAAGAGAGAGAGAGAGAGAGAGAGAGAGAGAGACTATATACAGGAAGAAGAAAAAAAAGAAAAAAGACGCATTATGAAGGGATTTGTGATGGAGATCGAGAGAGAATAAGAAGGAAGAAAAGAGGAAGGGGAGGGAGAGGAAGGGAAGGGGGAAGGGGGGGAGGGGGGGAGGGGAAAGGGATGGTATGGCAGCTATTGTAAACCGACCAGACAAATCACCCCTTCCCTGTCCCCTCCCCTTCCCCTCCCCTCCCCTTCCTCTCTTTCTTCCCCTTCCATCCCCAGCCCTTCAGCTCGCTCCCTCTTATCTCTCCTCTTCCTCCTCCTCCTTTATCCTCAGCTGAATACGAAGATTGGAACTGTATTTTCCTCCTTTTGTTCTTTTTTCCCTTTTTTCCCCTTTCTTTCAAACCCTTTTCCCCATTTTTTAACATCTTTTCTCTATGCTTAATTTTCTTTTGTCTTTCTTTTGTTTTTCTGCCACTTTTTTCCCTTTCTTTTTGTCTTTCTTTTTGTCTCTCTTTTGTTCTTTTCTTCCCCCTTTTCCCCTTTCTTTCAAACCCTTTTCCCCATTTTTTAGCATCTTTTCTATAGGCTTAATTTTCTTTTGTCATCTTTTGCTTCTTTTCTTTCCTTTTTTCCCTTTCTTTCAAACCCTTTTCCCCATTTTTTATCATCTTTTATGTATGCTCAATTTTCTTTTGTCTCTCTTTTGTTCTTTTCTTCCCCTTTTTTCCCTTTCTTTCACACCCTTTTCCCCATTTTTTATCATCTATCTTATATGCTTAACTTCCTTTCCTCTTCCTTTTGTTTTTCTCCCGTTTTTTCCATTTTTGATCATCTTTTCTATAAGCTGAACTTCTTTTTCTCTCTCCATCTTTATTCACTATCTTTTCACATTTTTCGTCATTTTTTTCCCTTTTTCCACCATCCCTCATCTTCTTATCATGTTCTTCCTTCCCTCCTTCTCTTCTGCGTTTGTACTTTTTTTTCATCCTTTTCCTTCCTTCCCATCCTTGTTCTTTCCCTCACAATGCTCTCCGTCCCCTTCCCTTATTCCACATCACTCTTCTCTTTTCCGTTTCAAATTCCCTTCCTTTCCACTCCCTTCTTTTCCACTCTTCTATGCCACCCAAATCTTCCCATATAATCCTTTCGTTCCCTTCTCCTCCTCCTCCTCCTACTCCTCCTCCACCTCCTCAATAGAGTAGAAGAAAGCATCGTCTCAAAATTCTTCTATTGATTGAGGTTTTATGAAGCTCCACTTTCTTCAGACCGACAGAGAGGAGGAGGAGGAGGAGGAGAAGGAGGAAGCAGGGTAATACGGATTGAGAGAGGAGGATGAAGGGAAGAAAGGGAAGGGATAAAGGAGAGAATGATGTAAAGGAGGAAGGAACGAGGGACAAAGAAGACAGAAGGGATGAAGAGAAGGTCGGAAGAATACTTTTTATAACAAAGAAAGCGACACCAGTAGTAGTAGTAGTAGTAGTAGTAATAGTAGTAGTAGTAGTAATAGTAGTAGTAGTAGTAGTAGTAGTAGTAGTAGTAGTAGTAGTAGTAGTAGTAGTAGTAGTAGTAGTAGTAAAATTGTCTGTCTACTGTTTTATTCTCGTATTGTCTGAAGTGTCAATCAAGGAAACTATTCTCTCGATTATAATTCTCATCCCTTCCTCTTCCCCCTCCTCCTCCTCCTCCTCCTCCTCCTCCTCCTCCTCCTCCTCCTCCTCTTCTTCCCTTTTCCCCAGGCTCACATTTACCACAGATTACTACAGTGACACTCTTGACATCTCTGTGATTTGTGAGGGGTTGGCTTGACGGGCAGGTACGGAGCGAGGCGGGCAGGCGAATAGGTAGGGAGAAAGGTAGATATGTAGATAGATAGGGAGGGATTGAGGGGGATAGATATGTTGGGATGTTGGTAAGTAGGAAAGACATGTAGGTAGGTAGAATGATAGGAAAGAAGTAAGTTGGACAGTAGTTAAATATAGGTACGTAGGAGAGAGAGGTAGATAGGGAGGGAGGGAGGAAGGGATGAAGGGAGGGTGATAGGAGGGAGGAACGGACGAGGAGATTGATGAAGAGAGAACAATAAACAGGTAGACAGATGAATAGATGAATAGATACAGACGTTGACGAATAGATAGATAAATAGATGATAGATATGGGTTGAGAGAAAGATGTCTGGTTGCGTGAAAAAAATAAAGGATCCGATTGAGTTATTTATTGAGATGAGAGAGAGAGAGAGAGAGAGATGTTTTGGACGTGTCTTTGAGCATGAGACAGAGATTTTGTAGATGCGTTTCTCTCTCTCTCTCTCTCAACGTCTCCAAACTCGTCTCATAAAAATCTTGTCTTCTTTCGTCTTTGATATTAATTAAATCTTGTCTCTTTTCTTCTCTTTTTTTTCTTCCTTTCTTCCTTCCTTCCTCTCTTTTCATCTCTTTATTCCTTCGCTGTTGTTCTGGTTGCAATTAAAGAAGCGATGTTTTCTAATTATGGGTGAGTGAGATTATGTCAGTGTGTGTGTGTGTGTGTGTGTGTGTGTGTGTGTGTGTGTGTGTGTGTAATTTTGTTTGAGTATTCTTGATATAATATAGAAAAAAACCATCTGTGTATTTTTCTGTGTATCCGCGCTAAATTTTTCACTGAGAGGAAGTATTTTTGTTTTATATTTTTCAGTCGGTTTATTTTTAGCGTGTTTCATATTCGTTTTATTCGCAAAGTCCCAACAAAAAAAATATATGTTTGATTTCTGGTGTGTGTGTGTGTGTGTGTGTGTGTGACATGTAGTATTTCTAACAAAACACTTAAAAATCATTATATTCGTTAACAACAACAACAAAAAAAAATGAGGAAACGACTACTTATTCCTACAGCTTCATTTTGTTACGGTGACTTTGTATATTGTGACAAGATAACAATGTAGAAAATAACAACTTTAACACACACACAAATGAAAAAAAAAACTACAAAACGGTCGTAACTTCAGAGTAATTCATCTTAAAAGGCAATCGCGGCAGGAGTTACGCTTCCTTGTGTCACTCTGGAGGCTTTTAGAGGCGTGGCAACGACGTGAAGGGAAGGGAAGGCGTGGTAGGGCTGTGAGGGCTGACCAGTGTAACAAAACTCTGATGACGGTGACGAGGAGGGAAAGGAAGGAAGGATAAGGTTGTGAGGGCGAGCCAGGGTAGGAATATTCTGATGACAGCGACGAGGAGGGAAAGGAAGGAAGGGTAGGGTTGTGAGGGCGAGCCAGGGTAAGAATATTCTGATGGCAGCGACGAGGAGGGAAAGGAAGGAAGGGTAGGGTTGTGAGGGCGAGCCAGGGTAGGAATATTCTGATGACAGCGACGAGGAGGGAAAGGAAGGAAGGGTAGGGTTGTGAGGGCGAGCCAGTGTAGGAATATTCTGATGGCAGCGACGAGGAGGGAAAGGAAGGAAGGGTAAGGTTGTGAGGGCGGCCATTGTTAGAACATTCTGATGACGGCGACGTGGAGGGAAGGGAAGGCGTGGCAGTGTTATGAGGTCGAGCCAGTGTAACAAAACTCCGATAAAAAAAGACACGTGTGACTTTAAAGGCAATTACAGTGTTTTAAAGGCGAGGAAGCAAAACACTCTGATGAAAAAACTAACATTTATGACTTTAAAGGTAAGTAGAGTGTTGTGAAGCGAACAGTATAACAAAACGGATGAAAAAAAACATGTACGACGTTCAAGGTAATTATAGTGTTGTGAGGGCGAGCGAGCAAAACACTCTCTGGTTAAAATATTATATGTGGTACGATAGCACTTCATCACAAAAGGATATTAGGTGTAAAGCGTGTTCCGTGGTGTGACTGTAGTGTTGAGTTTTGAGGGCAAGGTATAAGAAGTACTCCCAGATAAAAAAATAGTGTGTGACTCGAAAGTGCGTCATCACCAAGGAAGATTAGGTGCTGGGGGTGTTCAGTGGTGGAATTTGGAGCTTGTAGAAGGGAAGTTCAAAGAAGTAAAAAAAACATTCGTGGTATACAGTCAGTCGTAATGTGCAGTTCAGAAGCTTGGCGCCTTACAAGTGATCTAGAGAGAAAGTTGAGAATTTCGCTAAGAGGAAAAAAAGATACATACGTAAACATAGATAGATAAAGAGTAAAGATCGATAGATATGGATAGATGGATAGACAGGAAGCAAACATCGTGGAATAGATTACAGATAGGCCTTAAATATGGTGTAAAAATAAAAAAAGAAATAATAAGAGGTAAAATTAAGAAAAAGTGAAGGTGAAACAAAGGTGGAAGGTGTTTTGTTATGTAGTAAAGAGGTGACGAAGGTGACGAAGGGGGGAGAGGACGGCCAGGGAGGGGGAGGGGGGGGGTGGATGGTTGGCTGTGGGCGTAAAGGTAATCCTGCCCAGGTGAAGGTGAGTCAAGGTGCGCCTGGTAGTCCCGTCACCTGTCCACCGAGCCAATTACACCTGGAGGAGGATGCTTGTCTGCTCCCCTCCTTCTGGTTCTCCTTATCTCCTCCTCCTCCTCCTCGTCCTCTGCGTCCTTCTTCTCCTCCTCCTCCTCCTCCTCGTCGTCCTCTGCGTCCTTCTCCTCCTCTTCCTCCTCCTCCTTCTGGTTCTCCTTATCTCCTCCTCCTCCTCCTCGTCCTCTGCGTCCTTCTTCTCTTCCTCTTCCTCCTCCTCCTCCTCCTCCTCCTCCTCCTCCTTATTCTAATCCTCCTTCACATGCTGTATTTGCTGTTCCTTTTCCTTTTTTTTCGTCACCAATCCTCTTTCCTTTTCTCCTTTTCCTCCTCCTCCTCCTCCTCCTCCTCTTCCTCCTCCTTCTTATTTTTATTCTTCTCCTGCTGTTTTTTTGCCTTGGCGTTTCATTTTTTTTAGCTGTTCTTCTTTTCCTTTTTTCCTTCTCTTTATCCTCCTCCTTTGTGTCCTCATACTCCGCCTTTTGCTGTTGTTTTCACTGATGGTAATTATTTTTTTCCCACCTATTCTTCTTTCCTTATTTACTCCTCCTCCTCTCCTCTTCCTCCTTCTCCTCCTCCTCTTTCTCTTCTCTCTGCTCCTCCTCCTCCTCCTCCTACTCCTATTTACTCAATTTGTCTTTTTCCTCCACATCTTCCTTACCCTCCTTCTAGTATTTCTCCAAGAAGAGCAGACGAACAATTAGGAGGAGGAGGAGGAGGAGGAGGAGGAGGAGGAGGAGGAGGGGGACCGTCACAACTCTTTCCTAATTGCTTAATGAAACGTAGTGAAGGAGAAGAGAAAGCGATATCTTTGTAGAGGAGAAAAATAATTAAATTCATAGGCAATAGTTGAATTTCCCTGTTGTGTGATTATTAATTTCAAGGATCTATTAAACTCTCTCTCTCTCTCTCTCTCTCTCTCTCTCTCTCTCTCTCTCTCTCTCTCTCTCTCTCTCTCTCTCTCTCTCTCTCTCTCTCTCTCTCTCTCTCTCTCTCTCTCTCTCTCTCTCTATGCGGGCCTCTGGTATGGCGCCTAAGAGGTCTGTCGCAGTGTGTGTGTGTGTGTGTGTGTGTGTGTGTGTGTGTGTGTGTGTGTGTGTGTGTGTGTGTGTGTGTGTGTGTGTTTTCAGGCTCGCATCCACATCCTTGAATATGCCTATCATTTTTTTTCTTTACCTTTTTTTAATAGCATTCACTAATTAAGTTTCTCTCTCTCTCTCTCTCTCTCTCTCTCTCTCTCTCTCTCTCTCTCTCTCTCTCTCTCTCTCTCTCTCTCTCTCTCTCTCTCTCTCTCTCTCTCTCTCTCTCTCTCTCTCTCTCTCTCCTTCCTCTAAAAATCTCCCTAAATTCTTCCCTTCCTTTCCCAACCTTGACCTGACCACACCCAGATAACCTTCCCTTGACCTACTTATGTTAGGCTTGTTAGCGCCATCTGGAGTACGTGGGGAGGAGGAGGAGGAGGAGGAGGAGGAGGAGGAGGAGGGCTGGTTTTGGTGGTCATATTTACGGCGTCGACAGCTGCGAGAAGGAGGAGGAGGAGGAGGAGGAGGTAAAGGAAACGAAGAAGGAAGGGAAGGGAAGGGAAGGGAAGGGAAGGGAAGGGAAGGTGTAATTTAGGGGAGGGAAGGGAAGGGAAGGTGTAATTTAGGGGAGGGAAGGGAAGGGAAGGTGTAATTTGGGTGAGGGTTGGGAAGGGAAGGTGAAGGAAACGATGGGAAGTTGAAGGATGGGAAGGGAAGGGAAGGGAAAGGAAAGGAAAGGGTAGCGAATGGAATAAAATGGAAGGAAAGTGCGGAAGAGGGAAGGGAAGGGAAGGGGAGGGAAGGTAAGGAAAGGGAATGGAAGGAAAGGAAAGGAAAGGAAAGGGTATGGTAGAGAAGGGAAGGGGGGAAGGGAAGGAAAGGAAAGGAAAGGCAAGGAAAGGAAAGGAAAGGAAAGGAAAGAAAGGGAGGGAAAGGAAAGGAAAGGAAAGGAAAGGAAAGGAAAGGAAAGGAAAAGAAAGAAAAGGAAAGGGAAGGGAGGGAAAGGAAAGGAAAAGAAAGGAGAGGAAAGGAAAGGTAAGGAAAGGAAAGGAAACGAAGGAATAGAGTAGAGATGGGAAGGGAAGGGAAGAGAAAGGCAGTTTGAAAGAGTAGATAAAGGCCGTGGAAGGTAGGAAATGGAAGGGGACAATGGGGTAGGGGAGTAAATATTAGGAAAAAAAGGAACAAATGGAAAGAGAGCGAAAGGAAGGAGATGAAAGGAGAAACAGGAAAGGGAAAAACAGGTACATTAACATTAGAAGGAGGAGCAACAGGAAGAAGATGAAGGAGAACAGAGGAAGAAAGAAAAACAAAGAAGCAAAAAGAAGGAAAGGAACGGGAAGGGAGGGAAAAGGAAGAAAATGAAATGAAATGAAATGAAAGAAAAGGAAGGGAAAGGAAACGAAGGAATAGAACAGAGATGGGAAGGGAAGGGAAGGGAAGAGCAAGGCGGTAGGAAAGGAAGAAAAATATAATCGATCAAAAAGAAAAAAAAAGGAGAAAGTGGGCGACAGAAAAAAAGAAAGTCGATCAACATGAATGGTATGAAAAAGAGGCGAAGGAGAAATAAGAGGAAAAAAGAAACAAAATGAAAACTGAGGAAAAAATACTTTGGAGGAGGAAAAAAGAGGGAGAGAAAAACACGTGTGGAATGTAATGAAGTGGAAAGGGAGGAAAGAAGGAATGAAGGAGAGGAAGAAAAATAATGTGATGAAATGAGGAAGAAGAAAGATACGAGAAAAAAACCTAGATGGAAAAGAAGAAGGAAAAAGTGAAGTATTAAGAGAGAGAGGTCATCGTCTTGCCACAATAGTCAAACTTGGGTCATCTTGTGCGAGGTATGACCCCCCCCCCCCCTTTTTGACCTCCGCATCCCCTCCCCCACCTGTTCCCTCCTTGCTGCCCCCCTCATCCCCCTTTCCCCTCGAGCCTCCCCACCCTTAATCTCTTTTCTTTGCCTTTTTTTATTCTTTCTTTCTTTCTTCCTTTCTGTGTGTGTGTGTGTGTGTGTGTGTGTGTGTGTGTGTGTGTGTCTAGAGAATCTTGATAAACAAAGAAAGGGTGTTTGTCTGGGAGAGGTCAAGATGAGAAAAAGAGGAGGAGGAGGAGGAGGAGGAGGAGGAGGAGGAGGAGGAGGAGGAGGAGGAGGCAATCTGAGCTATTTGAGTGAAGGAGGAGGTGGGCGTAGGAGGAAAGAAGGATGTGGGAGGGAGGAAGGAAGGGAAGGATTATTGAGGATATTAGGAGAGCGAAGAGAGTGGGAGGAGAGAGAGAGAGAGAGAGAGAGACGAAAAAGTAAACATATAAAAAGGAAAATTTATAGTTCTCTCTCTCTCTCTCTCTCTCTCTCTCTCTCTCTCTCTCTCTCTCTTTCTCTCCCTTCTCTTCTCTATCTCTCCCTTTCAACATCCATATCTCAAATTTCCTCCCTCCCCTTCCTCCCTTCCCTCCATCCCTCTCCTCCCTTCCTATCGTTTTCCTACCATTTCCTTCCTCCCTTTTATCGTCTCCCTTTCCTACCCATCCTCCAGAAAAGGGAAGGATAGAGAAGGAAAGGAAATTAAAGGAAAGAAAAGGAAGGGAAGGGAAGGGAAAGGGAACTCTATTTATCCATTCTATCTCTTCCTTCTTCTATTCCCTTCGTCCGCACTGTCTACCCTTGTCTATCAATGTTATTTTCTTCCCCTCTCTTTTCTTCTTCCTTTCTTCCTTTCAACCTTTCCCTTCTCTCTTCCTTACCTACTTTTTCCCATTCTTCCCTTCCCTCCGTTCTCTCTCTCCCCTTCCTTCCTTCATTCCACCCCTTCCCTTCACCTCGCATCCATTCCTTCTTCCTTCCCTACACTTCCCCATTCTTCCCTCAACCCATTTCTCGAACAAAATACCAATGACCCTTTCTCTTACCCCTTTTCCATCATCCACTCTCCTTCTCCTTCTTTTCTTCATTCCTTTTCCCTTTCCTCTCCCCTACTCTCCCCTTCTCCTTCTCCACTCCCTTTCCTCTCCCCGTCCTCCCCCTCTTCCCACTCTTTCCTCCCCCTTGTCCCTCCCTCGCCTCCCGCCCCGCCCACACAGCCGTCTCATATGGCTCCTTTTAGCTCCTTGGTGGAAACGAAGCCTTCTGCAAACAGTTTGAAGTGTGGTTTGCGCGGTCATGAATCTTTCTCCCTTCCCTCTCTCTATCTTTATCTATCCATTTATCTGTCTGTCAGCCTGTCTGTCTGTCTATCTATCTGTCTGTCTGTCTGTGTTTCTCTCTCTCTCTCTTCAACTCGAGCAATACATGGGGTTAATTTTCTTTTTTTTTTCTATTCATACTCTATCTATGTATCTATATATTTACCTAGCTCTATATCTATCTATCTATCTATCTATCTATCTATCTATCTTTCTATCTATCTGTCTATCTATCTATCTATATTCTCTCTCTCTCTCTCTCTCTCTCTCTCTCTCTCTCTCTCTCTCTCTCTCTCTCTCTTTTCCCCCCCCACTCCCCCCTCCCCCTCCCCCTTTAAAGCACTACTTGGGGTTAACATCAGGCCAGCACGTGGGCAAAAAAACACACACCAGGATATACGTTTTGGGTACTCTGGGTCCAAGGGGTTCGCGGTATATTGCTCCTTCTGGTAATTCGTGTGGGAAGGAAAAGATAGATAGATAGATAGAGAGATAGACGGATTGATCTTGATCTTGATGTCACAGGTGGCTTGGAATTTCTCCCCAGCCAGGCCTTTGTATCGGCAGCTCCTGTGAAAGAAAACAAAACATGCGGAAAGTCTATGATAGATACTGATAGATAGATTGATAGATAGATAGATAGTGTGTAAGGAGAGGTAGAGAAAGACGAAATGGGTGAAGAATTGGTGTTGTGTTATCTAGTGTTTTTTTTTTTTTTGTTATTGAAATCGTTTTTATTTGGAACTTTCGTGTTTTCTTTTCCTTTTTTTTCTCCTCTACTTCTTTTGCTGGTTGTAATTTTCTTTCTTTTCCTCTTAATCTTTTTCCTCCCTTTCTTTTTTCGCTTTCATTTTTCTCCTTTTTTATATATGCTTTTTTTTTCTTTGTTTCCCTTTTGCTTCTAATTTTCTTCGTCTTTTCTTCGTCTTTTCTTATTCCCCTTTGCTCCTTTTCCTTTCCTTCTTCTTCTTATCATATATTATTTTCTTCTTTTCTCTTTTATTTATATTTATTATTTTATTTTTTTGTTGTCCTCATTCCTCTCTTCTTCCTCCTCCCCCTCCTCCTCCTCCTCCTCCTCCTCATCATCATCATCATCACCACCATTCTTCTTCTCCTCCTCCTCCTCCTCCTCCTCCTCCTCCTCCTCCTCCTCCTCCTCCTCCTCCTCCTCCTCCTCACGATGGATGCTTCTTCTTCATGTTCCGTTAAAATTTATAGTTGTATTTATCACCCACTCATGCATACATACATACATACATACATACATACATACATACACACATACACAAGTTGAGTCATGTCCTTTCTTTTAACTTCTCTCGTTCTCTTTATGTTTATCTTTTTTTTTTATCTTTTTCTTCTCCTTCTCCTCTTTCTCCTCCTCCACCTCCTCCTCCTCCTCCTCCTCGTCATCAGTCTTTTCCCAGTGCACGATTCTTGGTTGTGTGTTTTTCCTATTTGCTTTTTTGTCCTTGTGTTTGTTTTTCCTTCCCGTGTTGAGTTTGTGTGTTTGTCTCTCGCATTTTTCTCCTGTTTTTTTTTATTATGGTTTATGTGTGTGTGTGTGTGTGTGTGTGTGTGTGTGTGTGTGTGTGTGTGTGTGTGTGTGTGTGTGTGTGTGTGTGTGTGTGTGTTTGTTTGTGCGTGTGTCCCACTTTCCTTGTTTTCGCATTTCTATTTTTAATCATGTTTTGAGCGTTGATGATTTTTTTTTTGCTTTATGTCTATTTGTTATTGTTTTTATTATTATGCTTCTATTTCTGGTCCTCCTTTTCTCCTTTATCTTATTCCCATTCCTTGCTTTTCTATTCCTTCATCTCCTTTCCATAAATTATTTCCTTCTTTTCTTTTTTATTCCTATTTGTCCGAAACCACCGTCTCCTCCACCTCCTCCACTTTCTCCTCCACCTCCACTACTACTACTACTACTTCAACCACTTTATCAACCATCGCTACCACCGTCATTACCAAAACAAGCACTTTCATCATTATAATCGTGTCGCGTTCAGTCCCTGGGTCGAGATGGCTGGCAGGGACGCAGGCAGATACGAAGGTACTGTCTTACCCTCGGGACCAGTTAGC
Source organism: Eriocheir sinensis (assembly GCF_024679095.1). Classification (NCBI taxonomy): domain Eukaryota; kingdom Metazoa; phylum Arthropoda; class Malacostraca; order Decapoda; family Varunidae; genus Eriocheir; species Eriocheir sinensis. The sequence continues at coordinate 21,621,415 of NC_066517.1, read as the reverse complement.
GTTCTTGTAAGACTCAGAAACCAGCATCTCTTGGTTCTAGATCGATACCTCTCTCCTTTCACCCCTCCCTTCTCTCCTTTCCCTCCCTCCTTGCTGCTCCCCTCTCCTCTCATTTTCCCCTTTCCCTCCTTTCTTGGTGTTTCTTCTCTCTTCCTTGCGCTCTGTTCTTTCCTTCTCGAGTTTCTCCTTCCGTTTTATCGCCCTTCCTTTCCTTCTCTCCCTCCTTGCTCCTTCTCCTCCTCTCTGCTTTTCCTCTTTATCTCCTTTCTTGCTGTTTCTTCTCTTCCTCTCCATCTCCAGTTTCATCTTCCTTCTTCTGTCCCTCTTTTCTTTGATCTTCTTTCTCTCCTTCCTTGCCTTCTCTTCTTTCCTCTCCTTCCTTTCTTCTTGTCGTTTCTATAGTTTCTCCCTCCGTCTTCTTTCCCTCCCTGCTTTGATCTTCTTTCCTTCTCTTCTCTACCTCCTTGCCTCCTCTTCTCTCTTCTTCTCCAATTACTTCATCCTTCTCTCTTTTCTTGCTCTTTTTTCCTCTCCTTTTCTCCCTCCTTGCTTTGATCGCCTTTCCTCCTCTCTTCTCTTCTTTCATCTTTTCCTTCTCTCTTTTTCTTGCTCTTCTCTCCTCTCCTCTCCTCTCCCTCCTTACCACCTCCTCCTCCTCCTCTTCTCGTATTCCTCTTTCCTCTTTAACTTCCTTCCCCTTCCTCCCAGCCTCCCTTCCTCTCCCTCTCCCCCTCTCCCTCTCTCCCTCTCTCCCCCTTATACCCCCATGACCTAAATTCCAGTGCTACTTACTACTCTTAAAAATAATTGTTCGTTACCCTTTATGATATTATTTTTTGTTTGTTTTTCATTTGTTTTTGTTCTGTAGCATTTCATTTATTTTATTACGTTATTTCTGTTTTTTTTTTTTTGTTTATTGCTTATTTTTCATGTGATATATTTTTCTTGTTATTTTTTCGTGTATACTTTTGCCTGTTATTTTTTATTTTATTTTTAGTTTCTCTCTTTTCCCCTTAATTCGCTGTTTCCTTATTCATGAAAATGTGTTTGCCTGGCGGGTGGTGCGGGGAGAGAGAGAGAGAGAGAGAGAGAGAGAGGGAGAGATGGGAGGATAAGAATGGAAGAGGGAAAAAAAGGGAGAGGTATGAAAGGAGACGGAAGGGAGAGAGACAGCAAAGAAGAAGGGAAGGGAGTTGATTTGAGGTTACATGCTGGAAAAGAAAAAGAACTAAGAGATGGGAGGGAGAAGAGGAATAGATAAAAAAGAAGTTGAAAGAAGAGAGAGAAGGAAAGAAGGAAGAGGAATAGAGGGATCTGAGAGGATGTAATGGAAAAAAAGGGGAAAAAAGAATGAAAGAAGGAAGAGAGAAGATGAAAAAGCGGAAGAAAGAAAGGAAAACTGAGGGACGAAAAAGGAGGAAAAAAAGAGTTGATTTGCGAGAATGTACTGAAATGAGGGGAAAGAAAGGAAGAGAGAAAAGAGAGAGAGAGAGAGAAGAGGAGTAAAGGAAAGGGAGAGAGAAAGGAAGATAAAGGGAAGAAATAGAAAGAAAAAGGGAGTTGACTTAAGAGGAGAGAGTGGGAGAAGGGAGGAAGAAGAGGAGTAGATAATAAAGAGTGGAAGGAAGAGAGAGGAAGGAAAAGAAGGAAGAGGAACATAGAGAGCTAATTTAAAAGGACGTAGTGGAGAAAAATAAAGGAATGAGAGTAGGCAAAGAGAAGAAGAAAGAAAGGGAGAGAGAGAGATTGGTGGATAGAAGGGAGGGAAGGGAGAGAGAGAATGAGGAAGTGGAAGAACGAGAAAGTAAGAGACAATATCCTAACAAATGTATTAATATATGTGTTTGTGCAAATATATCATTCGTTTTTACACGCTGCGAGGCAAACGAGGAAGCGCTGTGATGATTTACCGAAGGAATGAAGCGATTAGCGGGAAGACCCATGAATAAATGAATAAAATGGACGAAAAAAATAATAATAATGTTCATTCATAAATATTCAGACAGATCCTTTATAGCGCGGACCATGAAAAATTCTCTCTCTCTCTCTCTCTCTCTCTCTCTCTCTCTCTCTCTCTCTCTCTCTCTCTCTCTCTCTCTCTCTCTCTCTCTCTCTCTCTCTCTCTCTCTCTCTCTCTCTCTCTCTCTCTCTCTCTCTCTCTCTCTCTCTCTCCACATTAATTTTCCTCACCACCTTCCTCTCTTTTTTATCTCTCTCTTCCCTTCCCCCTCCCTCCTTCCTTTCCGACCTCCTTCCCTCTCTTTTCCCCTTTTTTTTCTTTCCTACCATTCCTCCATTCCCTTCCTTCCCTCCTACTACTCTCCTATCCTCCCTCCTTTCTCTCTTCCCATTCCTATCATTCCCCTTCTTCTTCTTCCCCTCTCTATCCTTCCTTCTTTCCTCTCACCCTCCTTCCCTTCTATTTCATTCTATATACAGTTCAATTATCCACTTCACATCCATTTCCCTCCCTTCCTTCCTCCCCTTCATATCCTTCCCCTTCCAATCCTTTCCCTGCTTATTCTTGCCTCCTTTATTCACCGTCTTTCCTCTCTCCTTCCCCTCCACTACACCCTCCTTCCATTCCTTCTTCCCTCTCTCATAGCTCATATCTTCCTCCTCTCCGTTTCCATTCCTTCCTTCTTCCCCTTGCAATCCTTCACTTTCCTATCCTTTCTTCTTTTAGTCGCCATCTCTCCTACCTTCCTCCCCCTCCTACGAGTATATTCCCTCCTCACTTCCTTCCTTCCATCCTTCCTTCCCTCCCACGCGACTCCATCCTGCTCTCAGCCGTTCCCTTCCCTTCCTTCTTTGCCTCTCGTCCCAGCTTCCCCGGCAAAAGTCTTACTGTCACCGGCGTGGGATGGTCTGTCTCATGCTGCAATGTACCATCTGCCCCTCGGGACGGTTCTTGAGTCTCGTCTTTTCTGGAGTTGGAGGGAATAAACAAAACGAAGGAGATGCAGCTTTGTATTAAACATTTGTTATATATTATTATTATTAAGGGAGTATACGGTATAGCTGCGCGTGGCCTCAGTGCTCATCTCCGTGGCATTAACCCTTGAGTCTGTGATGGTGATAGGGAATTATAGATGTGGTAAGATAGGAATTTAGAGATATAGTGATCGTTTAGTGAGTTCTTAGATGATATAGAAGAAAGTAATTGAAGATGGATTAGAATTATGCTTTAGATGGCTAAGATATAGAAAAAGGGTTGTGTTCAGAAAAATCTTAGTGTGGTATTATAAAACAGTTCGTAGCCCAAGCACACATACTTGACAAGGCTTTCGTAGGTGGTGTGGGCATTTCCGGGGATAGTTTTATGACCCAGGTGGTAGTTTAACCCTTCCTCCGTACCATGAACCCAAAAGATCACTCATAAGAACCCGATTTATCTCCTTCTTAGCCTCTGAAAATAGTTGATACGAGAGCTGATAGCGTTTAACAATACGGCCCTAATTAGAGTTTTCTTTGATTATAAAGAAGAAAAAAAATTGAAGATTGAGTAAAACTATGCTCTAGATGATTAAGATGTAGAAAAGGATTGTGACCAGGAAAGTTGATTTACAGTTTATTGCAGAGAGAGAGAGAGAGAGAGAGAGAGAGAGAGATTGTGGAATAACCAAAAGCATAAAAGAGAGAATATTTTACGGATACTTTTTTAGCAATGACAGAAGATAAGACGAGGAATGTTCGGAACGTGAGCCAGTCTTGTTTTTTTATGCAGTTATTTTTACATGTTTTATTTGAGTCGCCGCATGTTTGTGAATAAAATGCTTGTCACGCGATCCGAAGACGTGGAGTTATTTGTTTGTTGGTCTTTTATATTGCGTGATGTTTGCTGTCTGTCTGTCTGTCTGTCTGCCTGTCTGTCTG
>NC_066517.1:21585039-21615039 GCF_024679095.1 Eriocheir sinensis | reverse complement strand
TCCTCGCTACCCACCGCTTGGGAACCTTTGCATCAGATACTTTTTGCGTGTATTTGATCCTCTAGATAACTTTTCCAGATAACTTTGACCTTTTAGATAATTACTCCAGACAATTTTGACCCTTTAGATAATTTTAGCAAACAATATTGACATTTCAGATAAATTTTGCAGATAATTTTGACCCTTTTGTTACTTTTTATGGACAGTTTTGACCCTTTTGATAACTTTTGCTGACAATTTTGACCATTCTGATATAGTTCTAGCAGACAATTTTGACCATTCAGATAGTTTTAGCAGAGAGAGAGAGAGATCACCTAGAGGTCTTTGTGTATGTATATTTATGTGTCTGTCCTTTTTTCCTCTTTCCATTCCCTCCTTCCCCTCTTCCTTCCTTCCTTCCTTCCTTCCTCTCCTTTCATTTAGTGAGAGGGATAAAGATGAAGGATGATGAGAGAGAGAGAGAGAGAGAGAAAAGAAGTAGGGTGGATGGAGAAAAAAAGGAAGGAAGGAAGGAGGGAAGGGGAGGACAGGATAGGAAAGTAGAGCATGACAAGGAGACGAAAATAGACACAAAGGTTATAGCCAAGCAAGAGTCATACATCACGGCAGCCACTATAAACAGAATTTGCCTGTGCTACTAATGGGCTGGGGCCGTCCAAGAGACCCTCCAAGAATGCCTAGTGGAGCAATTAGCAGCACCTGAAAAAAATATAGCGATGGAGGAGAGATGGATATAGAAAAGAAGAGGTGGATGATAAAGAAAGGGAGAAAGGAAGGAAAGAGGGAAGGGACAAGGGGAAGAGAACGTAAGAATACAAAAAATGGACCTATATATGGAGAAGGCCATTTACGCAGGAAGAAGGGGAGAAAGAAAGAAAGAAAAGAAAGAAAGAAAGAAAGAAAGAAAGGAAAGAAGGAAGGACGGAAGGGCGGAAGGAAGGAAGAAAAAGAATGAAAGAAAGAAAGAAAGGAAATAGGAAAGATAGAAAGAAAGAAACAAGAAGAAAGGAAAAAAATGACATATGTTGGAGGGTAGTAGAGAAGGAGGGAGGGAAAAAAGGGGAAGGAAGGCAAGGGCGAGCAAAGGCAAGCTTGTAAGGCAAAGAAAGGAAAGTAATAAGAAGAGAAAAAGAAATACATACCTAGACTACAGAGAGATGGATGAGATCGTACGCTCGCGATGGATAGAGATGGACGAGACCGTACCACGAATCCTTCACTTATACAGAGAACGAGACGGAGGGAGGGCAAGGAGGGCAAACTCATCTATTCATCTTTTTTTCCCCTCAGTTTTCCTTTCCATATTTCCTCGTGTTTCCACTTTCGTCTGTGTTTACTTTCATTTCCTCTCTTTCCTATTCTCTCATTCGTCATGCGTCTTGATATGTGGTTCTTTTCCTTTTTCATCTTTTTTTTCATATGTTCTTCTATGTTCTTTATTTTTTGTCTTTTTTATTTTTCCTCCTCTTTCTTTCTTCTTCTTCCCCTCCATTCCCTTTTCCCTTCTTCCTTTTCTACCCCCATCTACCTTTTTTCTATACCTCCTCATCTCTTTGTGATATTTCCATCTTCTTTTTCCTTTTCTTCTCCTTCCTTTCTTCCTATTCTACATCGTTCTCTTATTTTCTTACTTCATCTTTCATTTCCCTCTTTTTTCCCTTCTTTTCTTTCTTCCCCCATCATCTTCTACACCTCACCTCCTTTCTTTTTTCTATATTTCTCTCTCCAATCTTTCTCTTCTCCTCACTTCTCTTCCTTTATTCCTTCCTCTTCCATTTCCTTCCTGCTTCCCTTCTCTCCTACTTCTACACCTCCTCCCCTTCTTTTAATCTTTCTTCTTCCTTCTCTCCCTTCCTCCTTTCCTCCCTCTTCCCTACTCACTATTCCTCTTTCCCTTCCTCCCTCCCTCTCTTCCTTCTTCCTCTCCTAAGGGCCTTGTATCCTAAATTGAAATTCGGTTTTATCTCCATCCTCTGTTTGGTGAGAGAGAGAGAGAGAGAGAGAGAGAGAGAGAGAGAGTCGTTACCTGTCTGACGTACCTGTAGCTATTTTGAGGCACACCTGTTCTCTTCACCGTCAGCCACTCCTCGGCAGATATTTGATTGCAGGTGGTTAGTGAATATTCAAAGTGATTCGGGGGCAGGTGGTGACGTCAGGTGCAAAGGGGAGGTGAATGGAGGGTATTTTAGGCGTGGTAATGTGATTGGACGCGACTTGAGGTTTTAAAAGAGAAAGGTCGGTATTGCAAGGTCGGGTATTCTAAAGTCGGTATTATTAGGTCGGGTATTTTAAGGTCGGTATTGTAAGGTCGGGTATTATAAGGGCGGTATTCTAAGGTCGGTATTATAAGGTCGGTATTATAAGGTCGGTATTATAAGGTCGGGTATTATAAGGTCGGGCATTCTAAGGTCGGTATTATAAGGTCGGTATTCTAAGGTCGGTATTCTGAGGTCGATATTCTAAGGTCGATATTCTAAGGTCGTTTTTTTTTCTTTCTTTTTTACAACAAAGGAGACAGCCCAAGGGCACACAAAAAAAGGAAACAATAATAAAATAAAAAGCCCGCTACTCGCTGCTCCTTTTTTTGTGTTACTTGAGGTGTTTCATAATCGCTCGTTCGTCATAGAGAGTTTGAGATTCATGAGTGGTTGTTTGTGTTCCTTGAGGTGTTTCTAATTGCTCGTTCGTCAGTCAGAGCTTGTGTTTCATAGCCACCGAACACACGTTGAATGAGCGAGGGCTTGGTGGTTAATGAGTCGTTAAATCATTAAGTCGTTTGGTGGTTTTGTTTGTTTGTTTGTTTGTTCGTTAGTTAGTTAGTTAGTTAGCTAGTTAGTTAGTAAGTTAGTTAGTTAGTGAGTTAGTTAGTTAGTTAGTTAGTTAGTTTGTTTGTTTGTTTGTTTTTAAGGGTGAGTTGCCGAGTGTCTTATTCTGCTATGATGCAAAATTGTCCACTGTTTTTTTTATTTCAGTGGTATTAGTTATTTTATGTTTTGTTTTGGCTTTGTTTTATACACCGTTTTTGTTTTAATTTCGAGTCTCCCGTTCACTGTTTTCTTTCGTTTTTCTTTTGTTATGGTGATGTTTTTCCAACGTTATTTTTTTTTTAGAAGTTTCCCATTTTTCTCTTTTGTTATGGAAGTCTAATTTCACTTTCTCGGTATATTCTGATGATGAGTTTCTCGTTTTATTCTGCATATTATTTATTTACTGTTTTTGTTCAAAGATGTAAGTAAATACGAATAACTGATACAAAAAATAAATCTAACGTACATGCACCATCGAGAGTATCAGAATCTCTTGTTTATGGCCCAGACGAATATATGTGAAGATAAGATGCTGTGTTTCTCCTGAGTAGCATTTGCATCTTAAAACAAAACATCTGATATATTCTCTCTCTCTCTCTCTCTCTCTCTCTCTCTCTCTCTCTCTCTCTCTCTCTCTCTCTCTCTCTCTCTCTCTCTCTCTCTCTCTCTCTCTCTCTCTCGCTGATAAAGTAAGAAGGGAATTTACGGTTTTTCGTACTCGGCATAAAAACGAAAGGAGAAAAGCGTCCGATAAAGTCTGTCCCGACGCAATACACAGAGGAAATAAGGTAACGGGTTGAGAGAGAGTAGGTTTCATTTCCGTGTTGACGTAGATGCCTCCACCTCATGAATACTCTCTCGCTTAATCAACTACACGAGCAGACAGGTAAACACAGGTAGAGAGAGAGAATGGTAGATAACCGGTTGATACTGGAAGAAAGAAAGAAATATGAGAAAAATAGATAGATAGATAGGGAGAGAGAGTTAGATAGAAATTAAATACAGTCATAAATCATTCGTAGCCAATCACAAAAATGTAAATAAATCTCCGTCACCAGAAACAACGGCAAAATATAAATAAACAATAGTAGAAAAAAAAGATTCCATAGCATACAACAGCAAATACAACAAATACAACAACAGCGACAATTATCAAAACGACAATAAAAAAAACAAAAAAATAATGAATCTCAACATATTTCAACGTAAACTGAAATAAAGAATGTAAAAACTTAGGGAAAAAAATATCGAACCCTTTATAACACTAATTTCCTGATATTGAAAGTCGTGATATTTTTTTTTCTTTCTTTTCCATATTTTGTTTTTGTTTCTTCTTCACTCTTTTTTCTTGATTTTTTTTGGCGGTCTCTGTTAATACATTTTTATTAGTTATTTTTATGTACGTGAATTTCGCTTTGCTTAATTCGGGTCTTTTCTGCTCAACGGTAATTTTTTTTATGCAATTCGTTATACGTTTGCTCACTCCTTGTATTACGTCGTCTTGTTCGTGTGTGTGTGTGTGTGTGTGTGTCTGTGTGTGTGTGTGTGTGTGTGTGTGTGTGTGTGTGTGTGTGTGTGTGTGTGTGTGCTTCCTCATTAATGAAAAAAAAGGTTACATGTGGTGGAAATTTCAGTTCATTGCAAAATATGAACACGTGAATCCTTTGCCGATGATAATGTTGACATGTATTACTTATTCTCTCTCTCTCTCTCTCTCTCTCTCTCTCTCTCTCTCTCTCTCTCTCTCTCTCTCTCTCTCTCTCTCTCTCTCTCTCTCTCTCTCTTTCTCTCACACCCTTCCTTGCACTGTCTTCAATAAAAGCTGATTGTTATAAAAGAAAATTGCAAAGATCGTCACCACTCGGCTGTTTTCACTTCTTGCTACAACACGAATACAAAAACACTAAACCAAAAGCAAGAAGCAACCATCGAATTTGGATCAGCCACACACACACGGACACAACCACAAGCCAGCGTGTTCCTTAGTGTCGCATTCATAAACATTTCGACGCCCGAATGCATATATTTGACCAGGCTTTTGTAGGATTTCTGGGTATTTCCATGGGTACCCTCATGACCCTGGTGGTAAACTAATCCTTCTGCTGTACCATGAACCTAGAAATACACTCACTAGAAGCCATTTGATCCAGTTTTCGGCATTTAAAGATTGTTGATGTGTTGGTGGAATCGTCCGAGAATACCAACCTTAGTACCACCGAAGCTGTTAAGAGGGAAACATCGGTCTGAAATTTACGTTCGAAGTCTGTAAGCATATCAACAATAGAAGGAAGATCGGCAACAGAGAAGTACAAACAGTTATATTTTTACAGCAAAGGAGGCAGTTAAAGGAAAAATAAACACTGCTCATATGAAAGAGAATAGAATGAAGTGAATAGAAGAGGTGTCAATTATGGATGGAAAGGTGTCTTGATACGCTCCTTCTCTTCTGTTGCAGTCTAAAATGTTTCTCTCATGATTCCAACACTACTACAGAGAGAGTAACGTTGCTAGAATGTGAATAAGACCAGAAAAATGATAGAAAACAAACGTGTGATAAGATTTTAAACCACCGAATGCTGCCTTCTGCCTGCCCTGGTCTGTGCTTCGCTGTATTGCTCGTTTGCGTGTTAGAGAGTCTGTTTAGGGACGTAGGGTGTGTTTTGTATAGTATTTCTGTGTAACTCTCTCTCTCTCTCTCTCTCTCTCTCTCTCTCTCTCTCTCTCTCTCTCTCATCAGGAAGTCATCAGGAACAGAGATCTTGTTTTGATACAGAGAACACGTCGCCTGCCCTCATCACCTTCCTTTTCCCTTCCCTTTTTCTCTTTAGTCCCCCCTCCCCACCTTGTCGACCTCCTTCTCTTCCTTCTTCTCTTCCTCCTCCTTTGGCTCTTCCCCCTCGTGATGCTTCTAACCATTTTCCTTTCTCTTCTTCTTTTCTTCTTTTATTCCTTTTCCTCTTTATTTTCTTTGTTCTCATTCTTTTGCTCTTCCTCTTCGTCATCTTCCTTGTTCTCCTCATCCTCGTTCTTCTCAGCTTTCTCTTCCTCCACCTCCTCCTCCTCCTTTTTTTAACCCTTTAACCTTTCTGCATCCATTTCTTTGGGGTCGCTTTCTTCCGTCCCATTCACCAAAATTCTTTCCTCCCCTCCCCCCTTTCTCTCTCTCTCTCTCTCTCTCTCTCTCTCTCTCTCTCTCTCTCTCTCTCTCTCTCTCTCTCTCTCTCTCTCTCTCTCTCTCTCTCTCTCTCTCTCTCTCTCTCTCTCTCTCTCTCTCTCTCTCTCTCTCTCTCTCATACACACACCAGTCACGTCGGGCACTCATTAACTCGTCGCATAATGGTCGTTCGTGGAAGCCATAATTTTTACTCAATTCCCCCTTTATGATTGTCCACGAGTCGCCTCAAGGCCACTATACGCTATCTATCATTGCTGCAAACACATGTCATTGCAGAGTCACGATTAGGTTATTTCCATCGGTGTGTGGGCATGATTAAAAGATTACGGATATGATGAGCAAAATCTGATAACCCAAAATCTACAAATCGCGTTCAGCTCCCCCTCCACCCCGGTGATGCCAGATTGCCGTACTTAGACCACTGGAATTATTAGTTTCAGACCCCAAACTGCTTTACCCACACAAACAACGATATCCAAATGAAGTTCCGCCCACTGGAATGATCAGTTTCAAACCCCAAAACTGCTATACCCACACAAACAACGATATCCAAATGAAGTTCCGCCCACTGGAATGATCAGTTTCAGACCCCAAAACTGCTATATCCACACAAACAACGGTATCCAAATGAAGTTCCGCCCACTGGAATGATCAGTTTCAGACCCCAAACTGCTTTACCCACACAAACATCGATATCCAAATGAAGTTCCGCCCACTGGAATTATCAGTTTCAGACCCCAAACTGCTTTACCCACACAAACAACGATATCCAAATGAAGTTCCGCCCACTGGAATTATCAGTTTCAGACCCCAAAACTGATATACCCACAAAAACAACTACATCCAAATGAAGTTCCGCCCACTGGAATTATCAGTTTCAGACCCCAAACTGCTTTACCCACAAAAACATCGATATCCAAATGAAGTTCCGCCCACTAGAATTATCAGTTTCAGACCTCAAACTGCTTTACTCGCAAAAACATCGATATCCAAATGAAGTTCCGCCCACTAGAATTATCAGTTTCAGACCCCAAACTGCTTTACCCACACAAACAACGATATCCAAATGAAGTTCCGTCCACTGGAATTATCAGTTTCAGACCCCAAAACTGATATACCCACAAAAATAACGATATCCAAGTGAAGTTCCGCCCACTGGAATGATCAGTTTCAGACCCCAAAACTGATATACCCACAAAAATAACGATATCCAAGTGAAGTTCCGCCCACTGGAATGATCAGTTTCAGACCCCAAAACTGATATACCCACACAAACAACGATATCCAAGTGAAGTTCCGCCCACTGGAATTATCAGTTTCAGACCCCAAACTGCTTTACCCACACAAACAACGATATCCAAGTGAAGTTCCCTTGTTCACTCGGTTCCTTCATCACCTCTTAACCTGTCCCTCCTATCATGCTAATCTGCCGCGCTTGAATTAGTAAGGGCTGCCGGTGTGTCTCAATGATCTCTGTGTACCAGCGTCGTGTATACCTGTCTGTGTTTTATCTTTATCGTTTATACTCACTCAAATAACGGTATCCAAATGAAATTATTGTTAAAGGTGTTCATTATAGACTATGCGTTATGTAATAGTTATGGGTCAGAGACTGGATAATACAATGTGGTGAGTACGATTATCTTGCAGCTCTACTCCACCCACGCTCCACTTCACTATCTATTCCCACGCATCCACAAATCCAGTAAGTTACCCTCCATCCTCTCTCCACTTCACAATTTATCCTCACGCATCCACAAATCCACTAACTCACCCTCCATCCTCTCTCCACTTCACAATTTATCCTCACGCATCCACAAATCCAGTACGTCGCCCTCCATCCTCTCTCCACTTCACAATCTATCCACATGCATCCACAAATTCAGTAAGTCGCCCTCCATCCTCTCTCCACTTCACAATATATCCTCACGCATCCACAAACCCAGTAAGTCGCCCTCCATCCTCTCTCCACCTCACTGTCTATTTCAACGCGTCCACAAATACAGTAAATCTCCTTCCACTCTCTTTCCACCTCACAACATAACCCCAAACCCTTACACATAGGTCAAGACACGCACCACAGCATCTTTCCACCCCCTTCCCATCCGTGCGCCACCTCACAAACCATCCCCAGTACACCAATTACCCCAGTACAGTACTCCTTCACTCCCTTTCCACAGCATAACACAGACACAACATTTGTCCACCCTCCTCTCACCCTTTCTCCACTTCCCAAATCCACCTTAATACACGAACAAACCCAGTACAATACCCCTATACACCCTTTCCACAACGTAATACAAGCCCAGACACAGCGGTCAACACACGCTCCACAGCATCTATCCACCTTTTCCCACCTATTCTCCACCCCACAAACCCACCTCAGTACACTAACAGACCCAGTACAATCTCCCTACAGACTCTCTCTCCCTCTCCATCCTCCCTCCACCTCCGATTCTAACAACAAACCCCGACACAGCGATCTTAACACACACAACATTTTTCCATCCTCTTCCCACCCTTTCTCCATCTCACAAACCCAGTACAGTTCCCCCTACACTCTCTCTCTCCCTCTCCATCCTTCCTCCTCCACCTCCTAACCGCACACCCCAGCACAGCGGTCAACCCACGCACCGCAGCCTCGCCGGGAGCAAGATGGGCCCCGTTCACTCGATTACCTTATAAGTCTTATCTGCCAAATGGACCAACTTCCCCCAGGTGATACCGTCCGGGGGGGGGGGGACAGAGAGAGAGAGAGAGAGAGAGATGACATAGATACGCCATGTCGATACTCATCTCTTAGTTTTACCGTAAAAAAATATATTCCCCGCCATTTTTATCGTCAACCATCACCCCATTTTCTCTGGTCACGAAGGCTGAAGAAAGAAAACGGGAGGCTGGTAATGGGCAGAGGAGGAGGGGGGACTTAGCGCAATGAAAGTTAATTAAGAAAGGGTAAATCCTATCCCTCTCCCACCCTCCCAGCCCCTAATATTTCTCCCTCGCTTTATTTCTCCATTAAGACAACTTTACTTCCCGCCCATATTATGCCCCGAGAACGTTCCCAGGGCGGGGCTGACTTACTGTCCTGGTTAAAACTCCCCTCACGTTTTTTTAGTTTTTGTGTCGTTTTTTTAGCTTTTTCTCCTCCTTTCTTTTTTCTTTTTCCGCGGTGTTTTTATTTCTTTGTTCCTGTTTTCTTTGCTCGTTTTTCCTTCTCTGTTTTTTCCTCATTTTTTTATTTTCGTCACTTTTGTTTTCTTTTTATACCTAAATTTATTGTTCCTGTTTTCTTTGCTCGTTTTTCCTTCTCTGTTTTTTCCTCATTTTTTTTTATTTTCCTCACCTTTGTTTTCTTCTTTATCTTTCATTTCTTATTTATTTTTCTTCTTCTTCTTTTTATTTCTCTCGTTCTTTTTCTTTTTTCTGTTTCTTCTTTCCCCACTTTTTCTCCTTTATCTTTCATTTCTTATTTCTTTTTTTCTTCCTCTTTTTATTTCTTTCGTTCTTTTTCTTTTTTCTGTTTGTCTTTCCCCACTTTTCTCGTTTCTTTTTTACTCTTTTTCTTTTCTACTTCTCTTTTTTAATTCTTTGCTCCCATTTCCTATTCTCTTTCTTCTTTCTTCTTTTTTTTATTATATTTTCGTTACTTCTCTTTTTTTGTGTCTTTTTATTCACTCTCTTTATTAGATTTGTGTTATTTTATTTTTTCCTTTTTCTTTTCAATTCTTCCTCTCTTATTCATTTCTTCGTTCACATTTTCTTTTCTCGTTCTTCCCTTTCGTTTTCTTTTCCTTTCCTTCTCTCTTTCTTCCTCTTAATCTTATTCATATTTTCATTCCTATTATCATCATTAATTTTATGGGTATCAATTCGTATGTTTTTTATCTGTTCTCTAATATATCGTCAATTTTATGCCGTATACAGTAATTACTAAAGATTGTTATTATTATTATTATCATCATCATCATCATCATCATCATCATCATCATTATTGTTGTTGTTTAAATTCCTCTTCTCGTGCATTCCTTGTGAGTGAGTCGGTCCGCTTTTTCTCCCTCCCTCGTCTCTTCCTTCCTTTCTTTCCTACACTTCCTTTTACTCCTTCCATTAACACATTCCTTCCTTCTGCCCATCACATTCTCTCTCTCTCTCTCTCTCTCTCTCTCTCTCTCTCTCTCTGAAATTGTCGGATTCTTTCTAATTCTCTGTTTTCTTCTCCTCCTCCTCCTCCTCCTCCTCCTTTTTCACTCTCCACATCTCACTCCTTCCATACCCTTTTATATCCTTCCTTCCATTTCTTTCCTCCTCCCCTCCTTCCCCTCCCCCCCACTCCCCCTTCCCTCCCTCCCTCTCTCCTTCTCCCTTCCTCCCTCCCTCCCTCCCTCCCCACAATGAAAGGCGAGAAGATAATGCCTTTCGTATTTCTTTTTCTCCTCCAGAGTGAGTCTTTTTCTCTCTCGCTTTCAAGTCTTTTTTTTTTCTTTGCCCTTTTTCATTTCCCTCACTCGATTCTTTCCTTTCCTTCCTTTCGCTTCACTTTTTTTTTCTCTACTTTCTTTCCCTTTCCCTCCCTTCACTTCTTTTCCCTTTCCTTCCTTCCCCTTCCCCTCCTTCTCGCTTTCCTTTCTTTTCCATTCCTTTCCTTTCCTTTCCTTTCCTTCCTTCCTTCCTTCCTTCCTTTCCTTTCCTTTCTTTCCTTCCTTCCTTCCTTCCCTTCCTTCCTTCCCCTCCTTTCCTTTCCTTTCTTTCCTTCCTTTCCCTTCCCTTCCTTCCTTATTTCCTTCCGTCTCGTTTCGTTCCCTTCCCTTCCTTTCCCATCCCTTCCTTTCCTTTCTTTCCTTTCCCTTCCCTCCTCTTCCAGTCCCTTCCAATCGATTATTTTCCCTTCTCTTTTAAACCCTTTTCTTTTTTTTCCTTTTCTCCTCTTTTCCTTGCCTCGGCTCTTCCTTTTCTTCCTTTTCTTTCTTTCCTCCTCTCCACTTCACTTCCTTCCTCTTCTCATATCTTCCCTTCCTTTCCTTTCCTTCCCTTCCCTTTGCTTCCCTCTTAACGGAGAAAAAGTTCAAAGTATAGCAATTACTACTACTACTACTACTACTACTACTACTTCTACTACTACTAGTACTACTACTACTACTACTACTACTACTACTACTACTACTACTACTGCCATTATACTACTACTACTGATGTTAATATAATGATGTACTCGTATTTAATTCATGTTTATATAATACACGTTACAAAAGAAAATGGATTGTACTAATATTCCGTTTTCTCTTCTCTTTACAGTTAAAAGGGCAAACTTAAGTGGATCCCAAGGTAAGAAAAGTGGTTGTTTTTTTTCATTATTATTAAGATTATATTGCTCTTTTTTCCTTAGTAATTGAGAGAGTAAGATTTGAGTGTATTTTATTAGATTCACAGACGGAGAGATTTTGATTCTGCTGTTTAATTTTCTCTCCTTTAATATCTCTTCTTTCTTTATCCTCTTCCTCTCCTTGTATATTTCATCATCTTTCTTCTGCTCCTCTGTTCCAAGCTTGTATTGATTCACTTAGTTTTCTCTTTTTCTTATGTCCATTTTACTGCATTTACCCTTCTTGTCATGTTTCTTCTTCTTCTTCTTCTTTTTTCTTCTTTTTCTTTTTTTTCTTTTTCTTTATCTTTTTCTTTTTCTTCTTTTCCTCCTCCTCCTCCTCCTCCTCTTTCTGTACCTCTTCCTCCTCCTCAATAACATCCTCCTCCTTCTCCTGCTAGTCCTCCTCCGCCTCCTTCTTCTCCTCCTCCTCCTCCTCCTCTGTCTTCTTTACTCCTGCCAAGCCAACTCTCCTCCAGGTCTTTCACTGTCACTCCGGAGGCAATTCTCTCTCTCTCTCTCTCTCTCTCTCTCTCTCTCTCTCTCTCTCTCTCTCTCTCTCTCTCTCTCTCTCTCTCTCTCTCTCTCTCTCTCTCTCTCTCTCTCTCTCTCTCTCTCTCTCTCTCTCTCTCTCTCTCTCTCTCTCTCTCTCTCTCTCTCTCTCTCTCTCTCTCTCTCTCATAATGCTGCATGTCAGAGAGAAACAACTCTAGCTATTTTCATGAGATTTTTCTTCTCCTCCTCCTGTCCTCCTCTTCCTCTTCCTCTTCCCCTTCCTCCTCCTAATCTTCCATCTCCTCTTCTCTCTCCTCCTCCTCCTCCTCCCCCTCCTCTTCCTCCTCCCTCCTCTTCCTCTTCCATCCTTTCTTCTTCCTTCCCCTCCACATCCTCCGGCTCTGTTCCTCTGAGTTTATGTTCTTCCTCCTCCTCCTCCTCCTCCTCCTCCTCCTCCTCCTCCTCCTCCTTCTCTTCATTCGTACGAAAATAGAAAAATACAGAATGTTGGTAAACAGGCTGACACACACACACACACACACACTCTCTCTCTCTCTCTCTCTCTCTCTCTCTCTCTCTCTCTCTCTCTCTCTCTCTCTCTCTCTCTCTCTCTCTCTCTCTCTCTCTCTCTCTCTCTCTCTCTCTCTCTCTCTCTCTCTCTCTCTCTCTCTCTCTCTCTCTCTCTCTCTCTCTAATATATTACACACAGACGCATGAGGTAACATATGCAACAAACCCACAACACAAAGAAACACTCCTACCATTGCTGTTATTGTTAGTACTGCGACCCCCTTGTAATCTTGTTGATGACGAGTGTGTTGCGTGCTGAAAGAACAAGAAAGACAAAGTAACATGAGGTAACAAGTCTAACAGAAACACACAACACAAAGCAACACACCTTTTAGTATTTCCACTCAGCTGTATTAGTGTTGTCCCCGAATTCCTATAACTAAAGATTGTGTTGCATTTTGATTAGGTGACACAAAATAACCTGAAGTAACACCTTTAACAGACAACACAAACACACCTTTTACTATTTCCATGAGTGTTGTCCCTGTGATTCTAATCAGTGTGTTGCGTCTTGAATAAGTAACACAAAGTACCCGGTAGTAACACATGTAACAAACACAAAGAAAGACCACCTGCACTCCTTTTTATGGGGCCTTGTTAGTGTTACGACCCTTGTATTCTCTTCGCTGGTGTGTGTGAGTGATGTCTGCTGAATAAGTAACACAGACGCTTGCTTCTGCTCGTAAATAATGCAGGTCATCATCATCAACAGTTGTAATGGTATAAGTAGTAGTAGTAGTAGTAGTAGTAGTAGTAGTAGTAGTAGTAGTAATAATAGTTGTAGTAAAAGTAATAGAACTGGTAGTGGTGATGGTAATAGTGGTAGTAATAGTAAAAGTAGATGTTGTTGTAGTAGTAGTAGTAGTAGATGTAGTAGTAGTAGTAGTAGTAGTAGTAGTAGTAGTAGTAGTAGTAGTAGTAGTAGTAGTAGTAGTAGTCGTAGTCGTAGTCGTAGTAGTAGTAGTAGTAGTTGTAGTAGTAGTAGTAGTAAAGGCAAGACTTAGCAACAGTGTTACGTGGTAGTGGACGTAACCTTTGTCGTGGTGTCTGTCTGTCTGATCAATACGGGGCACGTCATCCACGCCGCTGCTCTTCACACTCACGACACAACACTTTCTTGCTTTAAACATTACCTTCCCGACTTATTGAACGCCTCCTGTCAGTGCCAAGTGAGGTGTTTTTGCTCATTACTCATATTGTTTAATGCTCATATTTTAGCGTCTATTATTTGGACAGGGAAGATATTAATGCATATAAATCATTTCATAGACGGATAGTTTGGTTTTGCCATTATTTAGGCAATTTTAGTACATCTCTCTCTCTCTCTCTCTCTCTCTCTCTCTCTCTCTCTCTCTCTCTCTCTCTCTCTCTCTCTCTCTCTCTCTCTCTCTCTCTCTCTCTCTCTCTCTCTCTCTCTCTCTCTCTCTCTCTCTCTCTCTCTCTGCAATCCTTTTAATCTTTTTCTTCCTGTCAGTCAATCAGACATTAACAAACTTGCTCAACATTGTTTAGTATAATGGATAACCCATTCAGGGCGCTATGCCCTTTTTGTTTCGATTTTTGTCTTTTCATTCTTATACTTTTTTGTGTTTTCCTGATTACTTTTTTTTTCTGTTTAGATCTTGATTCTAAGTTAGTTGTTTGAAAAGCTTCGGCTTAGAAGATGGCTGGTCATGAGACAAATTTTGCTATGTAATTATGATCACAAATAAATGTTTCAAATATTTCAAATGTTAAGCAAATGAATGTTATAATCAGCAAACATCTATCTATCTATCTACCATTCTATATATATCGATATTTATCTATCTCAGTGTGTACTGTTGCCTGGTCATCTAGTCATCTAACTGCGAAAAGGAGGCAACTATAAAATCATTCAGTAACAACACAGTGCCTTGCATAACTTTGATTAAAACTTCACATCCCTCAATACAACTGTTCTGGAAGGAGGTGAGCGACAGGGGTCATCAAGTCATCTGTGTCTGAAGGAGAGGAGACCCAAATTTCAGTTATTTACGGCCTAATACTTTGAGAAACCTCGATAAAGCTTCTGCGAATCTAGGACCGTATTTTCAAACAAATCGCGGCGCACGCACTCACACATGATAGAGCTTTCGTAAGGGTAACAGGTATTTTCACAGGTAGTTTTACGAGCCTGGTGATATTTTAATAAGCTTCCGCACCATGACTGTGAAAAACGCTCTTGAGAACCCGACTTATCTCCTTTTGGACCTTTTTTGACATTTTATTACCTTTACTTTTTTGACCTCTGACCTTTTTGACTTTTTTGACCTTTCTGACCTTTTTCTATCCTTTTTTGACCTTATTGACCTATTTGACATTTTTTAAAACTTTTTTTACCTTTTTGACATTTTTGACCTTTATTCACAGTTTTTACCTCTTACATTTCTTGACCTTTTTTACATTTTTTTTTACCCTTTCGACCTTTTTTTTATCTTTTTGACATTTTTGACCTTTTATTTACCTTTTTTAACTTTTTGACCTTTTGGAAATAGTTGACGGAGCCGAAAGCGTCTCAGAATAGGATCACAGGCAGGAAATTAACAGAAAAGGCGATGGGAAGATGAAGCAAGGGGGGGATAGCAGTGTTTCCTCCTTCCTTCAGTCCATCGCTACGTACCGTTAATGGGAGGAAGGATCAGGAGAGGGTGCAAGGGAGGGGGATGTGGTGGGTCAGCCGTGCTTCCATTAGCTCCGTTTTCCCATTGTTTATTGAGGATTTCCGTCTATTAGGGCGCTGAGCAATGGAGGAGGTTGATAAATGGAGGGACACGTCAGGAGGAGGAGGAGGTGGTGGTGGTGGTGATGGTGGTGGTGGTAGTGGTGGTGGTAGTATTGATGGTGGTGAGGGGAGGTTGGGGAGGAGGAGGATTAGGAGGAAAACGCGTAGAAGAAGGAAGACAAGGGCAAGGTCGAAGATGAAGATCAGAGGAGGAGGAGGAGGAGGAGGGAAGAAGATGAACAGGAAGAGGAAGAAGAAAGATTATATTAGGAAAAAGACGTGTATAGAATAACAGACAAGGACAAGTATGAAGACGAGGAGACAGAGGAGGAAGAAGAACCAGAGGAATTTAGAGAGGGAGAAGGAGAAGGCGGAAGAAAAGAAGAAAATCAGATATCAGGGTGACGAGGTGCAAGCGAATGTAACCAGCCAAGGGAAGGAAGATGAGGAGGAAAAGGCGAATGTACAAATCAGGTAACTTGGGCAAACCAGAAATTAGAGAAGTCGGGGTAGAAAGAGGACCAGGCGGAGATTAGATTAGAGCATTAGAGCATTTACCGGAGCAGGATGGCGTACACTAACATTAGAGGAAGGGAACGCTGTGAAAGGTCTATATTCAGTAGTAGACTAATAATGAATGTAGATAATGTAACTCAAACTACACTTGTCTACCTTTCTCTCTTTCCCTTGCCTCCTCCTCCTCTTCCTTTCCTTATTCCTCTTCTTATATTTTTTTCCTCTCCCTTATTGTCCTTCGTTCCTTCCCAAATTACATCCCTTCCCATTATCACTTTTCTACCTTTCCCTCTTTCTCTTGTCTTCTCCTCCTCTTCCTTCCCTTCTAACTCCTCTTTTCTTTCTCTTCTTATATATTTTTTCTCTCCCTTCATGTCCTCCCTTCCTTCCCAAATTACATCCCTTTCCATTATCACTTTTCTACCTTCCCTCTTTCTCTTGCCTTCTCCTCTTCCTTCCCTTCATACTCTCTACTCTTTCTCATCCTTATTCTATCCAAAATCCTTTATGCACGAGTTAACCAGCATCTTCATTCTTTCATCCCTTCCGCTGGTAGACTATGGAACAGCCTTTCTTCGTCTGTATTTCCTCCTGCCTATGTCTTTAACTCCTACAAGAGGAGAGTATCAGGACACCTCTTCACCCGAAATTGATCTCTCTAGTGTTCTCTCCTTCTTTCTGCTTTTGTTCGGAGAAGCTTCTAGCGGGATTTATTTATTGTTGTGTTTGTTATGCCTTTGAGTTGCCTTCTTTACTGTAGAAAATAAATACAACATAGATAAACATAATTAACTTTTACTAATAACTCCCTTTCTTTTCTCCATTCCAGCCGACCAGTTGAACAGCTATGTAACCCTCAAACTCCAAAATGTCAAATCGACTACAGTGTGCGTCAAGGGGGCCCAACCTCGATGGGAGCAAGACTTCCTCTTGTGAGTACACCCGTGTGGCAGTTGGTCTTGTCTGTGTGTCTGTACCGCGGTGTGAGTGTTGGGCATTCCCCGTGTCCTTCCCACTGTGTGAGTCATACAGCACGATACGCTATGCCACACCAAACGAAGAGTTCTGGATAAAAATAAGTTACAGGGTTTGGTTTAATAATGCTGGTGTACTATTTCTGGTCATCCAACTCTGGGTAAAAATGAGTTACGTTTTTTTTTAATAATTCTGGTTTACTATTTCTGGTCCACCAATTCTGGATAAAAATGAGTTATGGGGTTTGGTTTAATAATTCTGGTTTACTATTTCTGGTCCACCAATTCCGAGTAAAAATGAGTTACGGGGTTTGGTTTAATAATTCTGGTTTACTATTTCTGATTAAGGAATTCTGGGTAAAACTGAGTTGCGGGGTTAGGTTTAATAATAATGCTGGTTGACTATTTCTGGTTCACCAATTCTGGATAAAAATAAATTACGGAGTTACGTTTGGTTTAATAATTCTGGCTTACTATTTCTGGTCAATCAATTCTGCATGAAAGTGAGTTACGGGCTTTGTCTTTTTATTTAGGTTCACTGTTTCTGGTTAAAGAATTCTGGGTGAATCTGAGTTGTGGGGTTTGGTTTAATAATGCTGGTTGACTATTTCTGGTCCACCAATTCAGGGTAAAAATGAGTTACCGGGTAAGGTTTAATAATTCCGGTTCACTAGTTATGGTCCAACAATTCTGGTTAAAAATGAGTTGCGGGGCTAAGCTTAATAATGCTGGTTGACTTTCTGGTCCACCAATGCAAGGTAAAAATTAGTTACTGGGTTAGGTTTAATAATTCCGGTTCATTCGTTCTGGTCCAACAATTCAGGGTAAAAATGAGTTGCGGGGTTCAGTTGATGTCCCCGACCTCCAGTTGACGTTTGGTTGGGAATATTGATTGATGATGAAGTGCAGTGTTTTCATCAGATGGGCAATAAATTTCAGCCAAGCATGTTTTTTTTTCTTCATAGCGTCTAAATATTGATCGTGGTGAAGGCTGTCAGAGCAAAGGGTGTCCAGGAATGTTTTAATAAAGGCAGCACCTGTATGTGTCTGTCTGCTTGTTTTGTATGCAGTCAGGCCATCTGTTATAAGTCTACGGTGAATCGATCGAACATTTCACTTACATACCTCTACCCGTGTGTGTGTGTGTGTATGTGTGTGTGTGTGTGTGTGTGTGTGTGTGTGTGTGTGTGTGTGTGTGTGTGTGTGTGTGTGTGTGTGTGCGTGCGTGTGTGTGCGTGAGAGGGCGTTTAAATGTTTCATCTTTCCGTGCCAATACACACGGTTGCAATATGAAAATGACAGCGCACACACACACACACACACACACACACACACACACACACACACACACACACACACACACACACACACACACACACACACACACACGCACACACACACACTTTTTCTTTTTCATTGTTTCAAGTACGCTAGTGAGAAGAGCAGAAGAGGGAGGAGGAGGAGGAGGAGGAGGAGGAGGAGGAGGAGGAGGCTAAGGATCAAGAAAAATGAAGGAGTAAGTCGCCTTGTTATCCATTTTTGAAAGAGAGAGAGAGAATTATGCGTGATCAGGAACGAGGAAGTAAAAGGGAAAAAAGGAAAATAACGACACGTGATAAAGATGAGAAAGTCGACGATATATGAGAACCTTCCTTTGTGTGTGTGTGTGTGTGTGTGTGTGTGTGTGTGTGTGTGTGTGTGTGTGTGTGTGTGTGTTTGTTGCTTGCTGCTGCTTTCTCATTCCTCTCCCTCCTTTATTTTCTCCCTTCCTCTTTTTATCCACTCTTTCTTCCTTCTTACACTCCACATGAAGGAAGAGAGGAAGGAAGACTAAAGTGAAGAGGATATGGTGGGTTTCTTCTTCTTCTTCTTCTTCTTTTTCTTCTTCTTCTTCATCTGCTTTTCTTCTTCTTCTTCTTCTTTTTCTTCTTGTTCTTGTTCTTCTTGTTCTTGTTCTTCTTGTTCTTCTTGTTCTTCTTCTTCTTCTTCTTCTTCTTCTTCTTCTTCTTCTATCCTATCCTATCCTTAATCCTATTCCTGGTATTCTCTCCCTCCTGTTCTTTGTCCTCTTTCTTTGTCCACTATTCCTCTTCCTCCCTCTATGCCTTCCTGCCTCCTCCTCTTCTTCCCTTCCCCCCCCTTCCCCTCCTCCCCTGCTAACTTCGTCTGCTCTCCTTCCTTCACTCACTCTCTCCTATCTCCCTTTCCGCTTCCTAGTTAACTCTCTCTCTCCCATTCCTAATTCTCTCTTGTCTACTGCTCCTCTTCTGTTTCTACCTTCCTTCCTCCCATTAAAGTCCCCCCCCTCTCCCCCCCTTGCCCTCTCTTCTGCTCCCTCCCCCCCTGCCTCCTCCCCTGCCCCCTGCCTCGCCCTCCTTTCATTCATGTGTGTTGCCGGGGCGTCGCTGTGTCCTGATGGTGACGTCACTGCAGCCTCTGACGTCACTAGAGCATAGAGGCCTTTCTCTCTCTCTCTCTCTCTCTCTCTCTCTCTCTCTCTCTCTCTCTCTCTCTCTCTCTCGCTCTCGTTCTCGTTCTTGCTCTTGTATATGTTTTTTTTTTGTGATTATTATAGTTGGTGTGTTTAATTTCCCGTTTTCTTTGGTTTTTGTTGTCATAGTGATTTTTTTCTTTTGTTGCGTGAGTCTTTTTCTTCCTTCTCCTCCTCCTCCTCCTCTTCCTCCTTCTCTTTTTCTTTCTTCCTCTTTTTCATCGTCATCTACTTCCTCCCCCCTGACTTCTGCTTATCCTCTTCTTCTTCCTCCTCCTCCTCCTCCTCCTCTGCCTACTCCTCCTCCTCCTGGTGACCTGTCCCTCCATTTATCACTACCAGCAAAGCATGACAAAAACTAGTTATTTTGAGAGGGAGGAGGAGGAGGAGGAGGAGGAGGAGGAGGAGGAGTTGGAGGGGCAGTAAAACGAAAGGAAGGGAGGAGGAGGAGGAGGAGGAGTAGGAGTAAGACGGGAGGAAGGAAGAAAGAGGAGGAGAAGGAAGAGGAGGAGGGAGATGAGGAGGAGGAGGAGGAGGAGGAGGAGGGAGAAGGGGAGAGAAAATAAATGACATCTCGGAAGTAATTGAAAAAGATAAAGTAAGAAGAGAGAGAGAGAGCATGCCAGTCACACACAGACACACTCAGTAAAAACATCGAAGTTGATTGAAAGTCGTTTATTGGGCTTCAAATGGGGTGGAGTGAGGTTGCTGCCGGAGAGGTCAAGGTCACTGAATGTCGGTCAGGTCAAGGTCACAGAGGTCAAGGTCACGGAGGGGAAGGGTCATTGAGGGGAGCAGTGTATATTTTTTTCTCATTTTTTCTGTTATGATCGGCGAGGTCAGGGTCATCGAATGTAGGTCAGGTCAAGCTCACGGTAAGGTCAAAAAGTCATGGAAGAGAAGGTCATCATGGAGGGAGGTTGAGTGTTTTTTTCTTTTTCTTTTTTATGTTTTTTTTTTTGTTTGTTAGGTTTGTTTTTTCTTTCCTTTTTTTCTTGTTTTTTTTTTCCTTTTTTGTTTGCTTTTATATTTTTGTTTATATTTTTTTCTTTCCTCATTTTTTCTTGTTTTTTATGTTAGGTTTGTTTTTTTCCTTCCTTATTTTTTCTTGTTTTTTTTTCCTTTTTTTGTTTGCGTTTTATATGTTAGGCTTATGTTGTGTTTTTGTATTTTCTTTTTTCCTTATTTTTCATCGTTTTTTTGCTTCCTCTCTTTTAATCTTTTTTCCCCCGTTTGTTCTGTTTTGTTTTCCTCTTTTCCTTTTTTTCCCTCTTCTCTTATGATTCATTTTGTTGATACGTTAGACTTATGTTCACGTTATTTTCCTTCTCTTTTTATCTCTCTATTTCTTTTTTTTTATTCTTTTTCCATCTGTGATTTATTTGTTCTTCTTCTATTCCCTTTTTTCTTCCTGTTTCCCTTTTCAACGTTTTTATTCCTTTTTATTCTCTGTTTCTCTTTCTCTTTAATGCTCTCTTTCCATACTTGATTTTTTGTCTTCTCCTTTTCTCTCTCTTTTCTTCCTTCCTCTTTTTTATTCCTATTTCCATCTCATATTTCCTTCTCTTCTCCCTTCCTTCCTTCACTCATCTCTCCCTTTCCCCTCCTTGCATTATTTTTTAAACTTTCTTTTTAATTTCTCCTCTCCCTCCCTTCCTCCACTCTGTTCCCTCCCTGACCCTTCCCTTCCCTACTCCTCCCTCCTCTCCCTTTCCCTCCCCTCCCCTCCCTTCCCGCCTCTTCCCTCCTCTCCCCTTCCCTCCCCTCCCTCCCCTCCTTCCTCTTCCCCAAATCCCCTCAGTCAACAAGTTTTAATGATGGACTCACCCCTCGACACTTCACTCCCCTTCCCCTCCTCTTCCTCCTCTTCCTCTTCTTCCCCCTCTTCCCTTCTCTTCTCCTCCACTTCTTCCTCTTGCAGACTTTCTTGATCCCATTCACCTGCTCTTTCTCTTTCTCCCTCTCTTTTGTTCTCTCTCTCATCACCCATTTCTTTTCCTTATCTTTTTCTCCTCTCCTCCTCCTCCTCCTCCTCTTTATTCTGTTCTTCTCTTCCTCTTCTTTTCTCCTTTCCACTCCTTTTGTTTTTTTTCTTTCCTCCCTTCTTTTTTTATCTCTACATCTTCGACATCTCCTCCTCCTCCTCCTTTTTATTCTGTTCTTCTCTTCCTCTTCTCCTTTCCACTCCTTTTGTTTTGTTTCTTTCCTCCCTTCTTTTTTTTATCTCTACATCTTCGACATCTCTTCCTCCTCCTCCTCCTCCTCCTCCTCCTCCTCCTCCTCCTCGGTATCTCACGCCTCATCTATAGAAAATAAGTCAATACGTTTTTCCGTTTTCTTTTTCCAGGCAGGACTCAAGTAGATAAAGTTACCTGGCCCACCTTTTTATTTATTCGTTCTATTAAATTTCACTTTTTTTTTCCTCCTTATCTGGTTTCCTTTTTATGCCTTTTGGATGTAATGTTGTTTTTGGTCTTTATTTTCCTCTTGTTGTTTTTCTTATTGTTCTTGTTGTTTTTGTTCTTTTTCTTATACTTTATTTTTTTCCTTAGATAATGTTTGTGATTTTTTTTCTTTCTTTGAATAGTTTTCCTTCTTATTTCGTTACCTTTTCTCCATCTTTTCCTCCTCCTTTTCTTCCTTCATCTCTTTCTCCTCTTCCTTCTACCCTTCTTCTCCTCCTCCTCCTCCTCTTCATCATCATCATCATCATCATTTCATCCTGTGCTTTTCATTTATTATCCTCCTTCTTTCCTCTGTATCTTATCTTCCTTCTTTTCCTCCTTCATCTCTTTTTCCTCTTCCTCCAACCCCCCTTTTCCTCCTCCTCCTCCTCATCATCATCATCATCATCATCATTCTTTCATCCTTTACTCTTCATTTACTTCCCTCCTTCCTTTTCTCTGTACTTACCTCTCTCCTTCACTTCCTCCTTTCCTTCCTTTTCTTCCATGACCTCTCCTTCCTTTTCCTTCCTTCTCTCCTTTCCCTTCGTATCCTTGTTTCCTATCCTTCTGTCCCTTCCCTTCTCTTTATCCCATTTCTACCATTCTTTCCCTTCCCTCCTCCTCTTTACCATAACCTTTCCTTCATATTCATAATCATATTCTTCTTTCCTCTCCCTTCTCACATTCCTTCCTTCCTTTCCTTCCTCTTCCTTACCTTACTTTCCTTACCTTACCTGCCTTCCCCACCTCTCTTTCCCTTCCCTCCTCCCTTTGTCATAACCCTTCCTTCCCTTCATATTCTTCCTTCCTCTCCCTTCTTCCTTCCCTTCCTTCCTCTTCCTTACCTCACTTACCTTACCTTACCTTACCTGCCTCTCCTACCTGGTTCCCTTCGTTCCCACCTTCATTAGATCTCTTCACACCTGTTCTGTTGTGAATTATTGGAGGCAATCACCTTCCTCAGCCTCCCAAATGACCCTTTCGCTCGTACAGGTGCAATAGGTAATCTCAGGTAATTAACAGGTGCGTTCTGCGAGCTGGAAGGGGAGGAAGAGGAAGAGCAGGAAGGGAAGGAGCTGGAAAATGTGGAAAGAGGACGTAAGAATTAAGAGGAGTATGAGAGGAGAAACAGGGAAAGGAAAATAAGGGAAGAGGAGAAACAGGAAAAAAGGAAGAAAAATGAAAGAACTGGGAGGAGAGAGAAAGAGAGAAGAGGGGGACATGAAAATAAAGAAGGGAAAAAGGGGGGGAAAGGACTAAGAATGAGGAGAATAAAGAAGAGAAACAAAAGAAAGACGAAGAAGAGGAAGAAAGGAAGGAGGTGAAAATTGAGGAAAGAGAAAGTTAGAATTGAGAGGAGAAAGAAGAGAGAAGGGAAACAGGAAAAGGAAGAAGAGGAAAAAGAGGGAGAAGGTCTAAGGAAAAGGAAAATAAGGAAAAGAAGGAAGAGAAAGAAGGGGGAAAAGGAGGAAGAGAAAGAGATTAAAAGGAATTATCGTATTTTACTCTTATTCTTCCTTTTTTATTCTCTATCCGTGTTCATGAGCGTAAATCCAAACACAAACACACACACACACACACACACACACACACACACACACACACACACACACACACACACACACACACACACACACACACCAGACAGACAGACACAAATGCCCTTCCATAACTCACTAAACAAATCTATTCTTAATGTATTGATTCCCTACAACGCAGATTTATTTTTTCGTTTACATTTGCATACAGAGAGAGAGAGAGCGTACACTAATTAGCTGCACTCATCTCTCTCTCTCTCTCTCTCTCTCTCGTTCTCTTATTCTGTTTGTGCAATGATTAGCTAGTGAAGCGTTTGTCTGTGTCTGTTTGTCTTGCTTTGCTTTACTCTTTTTCTTTCTCTCTTTTGAAGTTTGGAAGTTTTCTCGTCTTTTCTTTGATCGCTCTAACCTTTTTCTTCCTGTTCTTTCTCTTCTTGTTTTTCTTGTTCTTGTTTTCTGTTTCTCTCTCTCTCTCTCTCTCTCTCTCTCTCTCTCTCTCTCTCTCTCTCTCTCTCTCTCTCTCTCTCTCTCTCTCTCTCTCTCCTAATTGTGCTTCTCCTCCCCAGTAACCTTTTATTTTCCTCTCGTTTCTCTCCCCTCCCCCCCTCTCTCCCTCCTTCCCTCCCTCCCTTCCTCCTCCTCTTTCCCTCCTTCCTTCCCTCCCCTCTCTTCTTCTCTCCCTCCTCTCTTCTTTCCTCCTTCCCTCCTACTTGATCTAAATATATCCTTCCATCCAGATGTCTCCTCTGTACCTCCTTCTCTACCTCCTCCTCCTCCTCCTCCTCCTCCTTCTCTTCTTCTTCACTCTCCTCCTCCTCTCCTATTTTCTTTTTTGTTTTCTTCTTCTTTTTCTTCTTCTTCTTCTTCTTCTTCTTCTTCTTCTTCTTCTTCTTCTTCTTCTTCTTCTTCTTCTTCTTCATAATAATAATAATAATAATAATAATAATAATAATAATAATAATAATAATAATAATTTTCCTCCTCCTCCTCCTCCTCCTCCTCCTCCTCCTCTTCCTCCTTCTCCTCCTCCTCCTCCTCATATCCAACTAGGGATAAGAAGTTTTTCCCAGTATAACTCGGCTCTTGAGAGAGAGAGAGAGAGAGAGAGAGAAGAACATGTTAAGGATAGAAGCTTTTCTTCGTGGGATTTGTTGCGCAAGGAGATCATTTTTCGTGCCCCGAACACTTTCTAATTTAGCAATATCCTTTTGCATGGGGGGGGACAAACTGTACGCATATTAAATCCTCTGAGAGAGAGAGAGAGAGAGAGAGAGAGAGAATACACTAGAGGCGGGGAAGGACAGAGAAAAAGGAAGAGGAGGAGGAAAAGGAGGGAGAGGAGGAGAATGCAAATTAAAATGTTGGAGCCTGTCATTAATGTGGAAATTTCTCAACTCCTAAATCACTTATGTCATCCTCCTCTCCACAGATACTAACGTCATGATACCTGATCTATATTAAAGAGGACAGAACTGCAATGCGTAATCGGAATGAGGTCAAACTAATATATCTTGGGGATGACTTCAGCGCTTCTATTGCTTAAGCTCCTTGGTTGTGAAATTCAATACCATGTTTGCGTGTCTTAGCTTAGATGCAATGAGGTCTTGGATGGAGATCAGAGCCGTATTCAGATTTTTTTACCATTGATTTGCACTCATTGCTTTCTACTCCTAAGCCACGCCCTGATCCACTTCATCACTTTACCATCCATGCCTTGAGTCCGTAATCGTAAAACAGTTAATGATGAGGAACTCTGGTGAGTGAAAATGAATGAAATTGTGAAAATATGAATAAGAGGAAGAAAAGAGAAGAAAAGGAACAGAAGAACAAGAAAAGAGAAAGTGAACGAAGAAATAAATAAATAAGTGAGAAAGAATTAGAAAAATAACACCAAAACATGCGTGGTAATTTTCATCTGTCGCTTCATCCTCACCTTCTTTGTTATATAGAAGAGCAAAAGCCTGGTAAGACACGACCTTCCCCGCTGCGAGTCGTGAATTAATGTGGGTCTCTAGATGATCCCGAATGCTCCCGGCAATTATCAAGTCCACCATCTTGCCAATTACCGCTGTTACGCTAATTGGATGGTGATTAGGAATGATTAGTTTATTCCCCCTTCTTGAAAATTGGTGTTAAACTTGCAGTCTCTTATAAACGAGGCACGGAACAGCAAATAGATAGATAGATAGATAGATAGATAGATAGATAGATAGAGAGAGAGAATAATATGATGCTAATGAGTCACCAGACCTAGAGAAAGGAGAACCGGGACTTAAAGGGAAGGACTCAGAAGGCAGGAGGGAAGAGAGAAGAGGGAGGAGGGAAGGAAGAGAAGAGAAGGAAAATGGAAGATTAGGAGGTGGGAGAGAGAGAGAGAGAGAGAGAGAGAGAGAGAGAGAGGAAGGAGAGAGAGAGGAAGGAGAGAGAGAGGAAGGAGAGAGAGAGGAGGGAGATGGAGGAGGAATTTTTACAAAGAAATGAGAGGTGCTTTAGAGTGCAGAGGAGGAGGAGGAGGAGGAGGAGGACAAGGAGGAGGAGGAGGAGTGGATTAGGAAGGTTGGGATTCGGGTGAAGAAAAGAAAGGATATGAAATTATTATTATTATTATTATTATTATTATTATTATTATTATTATTATTATTATTATTATTATTATTATTATTATTATTATTATTATTATTATTATTATTATTATTATTATTATTTCTACTACTACTACTACTACTACTACTACTACTACTACTACTACTACTACTACTATATTTATTGTTGTTGTTTTTGTTATTATTATAATTCTTCTCATCATTAACAGTACTGATAGATAATCATCATTAGTTGTATTAACATAACATTTTTCCTTTATTAAAACTTGCTTTGCTTCCTGTCTGCTCTCTAGGCGATAAGCAAACACACACACACACACACACACACACAGACACGCATACATACCCCCCCACACACAAACCCCTCCTCTCCCCCTCATTCCACCCCCACACACCACCTCGTTAGTAAATTAAGTAGTGCAACATTGCTTTAAACATCAACACCATAAACTCTCACTGAACAGGTTTAATCCTCATCACATTAATTATAACTTGACGAACAGACCGATGCACCTCGAGACTCGTGGACGGGACGGGCAGGTGAGGACAGGTGGAAGAGAGCGAGGGAAGGAAACGCAGAACAGGAGGAAAGAGAATGAAGGAAGGAAAAGGATGGGAAATAGGAATAGGAAGAAGGAGTGGGGGAGAGATCAGACGAAGAAGAGGGTGGAAAGTGGAAGATGGGAGGTGGGAGAGAGACTGTAAAGAATGGAAAAGGAAGGGAAAAGATTGCAAAAGATGGAAAGAATGAGAAACGGAAAAGGAAAGTGGGAAGGTGAATGAGAGGCCGGGGGAAGGAAAAGACAGGAATTAGGTAAATAAAGAAGGAAAGTGGGAGAGACAAGAGGAGAGAGAGATTTTGGTGGTGGTGGTGGTGGTGGTGTTGAAGAGTAAGCAAGACGTGGTGATGGTGATGGGGTGTTGGAGGTGATTAGTGTTGGTGTTGGTGGTGGTGGTTGTGATGGTGGTGTATGTGTTGTTGTTGTTGTTATTGTTGTTGTTGGTGGTGGTGGAGGTGGAGGTGGTGGTGGTGGTGGTGGTTGTGATGGTGGTGTATGTGTTGTTGTTGTTGTTATTGTTGTTGTTGTTGGTGGTGGAGGTGGATTTGGTGGTGGTGGTGGTGGTTGTGATGGTGGCGCATGTGTTGTTGTTGTTGTTCGTGGTGGTGGTGGTGGTGGAGGTGCTCAGGTGTGTCCTCATTAACGTGGAGTGTTACCTGGCTCTCATAGGTGATCACAAGTTACAAACACACACACACACACACACACACACACACACACACACACACACACACACACACACACACACACACTTTACGCTATATTCTCTTTAAAGTCGCGTGTTTCATTCTCCCAGCATATTTTTCGTTTATTTGTTTCATTTTAATTGTTTTTTTTTTTCGTGGTAATAAATATTCTTCCATTTTCTCTTCTTTTTTTTTGCAGTAAGTAGTTTTTTTTTCACTTTTTTCATTTCAGTCATTTTTTTCCATGGTATTAAATAGTCTTCCATTTTTCCGTTCATATTTCAGGTTTTCCTCCTCCTCCTCCTCCTCCTCCTCCTCCTCCTCCTCCTCTTCCTGTTATTTTCTACTGTTTTCTTTTTAATTTGTGTTTTTTCCCCCAGCATTATAGTTTTTATATGCAAGTTTTTTTCCATTCACCTGCGCAGTTTTTTTTTTTTCAATTTCTATTCGTGAGTAATTATTTATAGCATTCTGGATTTCCTTCATGTTTGTTTGTTTATATATAGGTGACGCCCCCTCCGTCGTATGCCCCTGTGATTGATTGATTGATACACACACAAACACACTCAATCACACACACACACACACACACACACACACACACACTCATATCTATCTATCTATTTATCCAACTATCCATCATCTCTCTCTCGTACATAAATTTCTCATTATCATATAACAAAATTAATAAAGATGTAATTACTGAACGTCTGAGTCTCCCGGGTTCAACGTCCGCTCCTTTGTGTACCTGACAAGCTCGTGTTACTTTCGCTTGTGTGTAAAAATAATCTGAATGTCTAACGTCCTTCAATTACACACACACAGAGTAAATATGTAATCCAATCTTTCTTTATTGCAGCAGAGGTTCAATGCCCCTGAATAATCCTTTTCTTTTTTAGAATATATATTTATTCCGATTTTTTTTTGTCAAATACGTCTAGTTACAAGGAAATGAGAACAAAGCAAATAAGAATAAGAAGACTAACAACAACATCATCAGCAACAACAACAACAACAACAACAACAACAACAACAACAACAACAACAACAACAACAACAACAACAGTCTTTCATGTAACAACAACAACAACAACAACAACAACAACAACAACAACAACAACAACAACAACAGTCTTCCATGTAACAACAACAACAACAACAACAGTCTTCCATGTAACAACAACAACAACAACAACAACAACAACAACAACAACAACTATTATAACAACAACAGTTTTACATGTCGTCATCATCACCATCCTCATCACCATCATCACCATCATCATCATCATCATCATCCAACCGCTACTCAACTCATATCAAACAGGTTCAATGTCATTTTTTTCCCTTTCATTATTTCCATTTTTCTATCTTTTTTTTTCCGCTGTATCTCGTCAGGTCAAAAGAAGATTCCTCGCTGTAAGACAAAAAAAGAAAAAAGAAAATCCAGGTACTCTGATGAAGCGTTACCTGGAATTCATACCTGAGCGCCTTACGTAAGCGTGTCAGGTGAGGAGAAGGAGGAGGAGGAGGAGGAGGACGAGGAGGAGGAAGATAAGTAAGAGACTGGAAATGAAGAATGGTGAGGAGGAAGGAAGGGAAGGTAGAAGGAGCAATACGAACACGAAGAAGAAGAAGAGGAAGAAGAAGAAGAAGAAGAAGAAGAAGATACGGGAAATGAAGAATGGTGAGAAGAAAGGAGTAGAAAGAGAGGAAGGGAGGGTAAAAGGAGCAGGGAAGAGGAACAGAAAAGAGGAAAAAAGAGTAAGAAGAATGGTAATGAAAGCAAATGGAGAAAAGATTAGGAGAGAAAGTAAGAAGAAGAAAAGTAGGAGGAAGGAGGGAAAAAAGAAAGGAGGAGAAAGAGGAAAATGAAGAGGAAATAAAAATTGGACGGAGAAACAAAGAAAGTAGGTTAGTAGAGGTAAATTGAAGAAGAAGAAAAAGCAGAAGAAGAAGAAGAAGAAGAAGAAAAAGAAGAAGAAGAAGAAGAAGAAGAAGAAGAAGAAGAAGAAGATGAAGAAAAAGATGAAGAAGAAGAAGAAAAAGATGAAGAAAAAGAAGAGTCCAGGGAAGCTATTCTGATTTACATGAAAGAATAAAGAAAGGAAGTAAACGACAGGGATAAAGATAGGGATTAGGAGGGGGATAGGAAAGAATGGAAGGACAGGAAATGAGAGGGAAGAAAGAAGTAGGAGGAAAGAGACGAAGAGGAAAGGGAGATGAGGGTTGGAATTTGTGAAGAAAAGCAGAAAGAAGACAATAGGAAAACGAGAAAGAAGGAAGAGAAAGGATCGAAAGGATGAAAGAAGTAGAAAGGGAAAGGAAAGAAAGAAAAGAAGGATGGAAGAGGGGAGGGGACGGAAGAAGAAAAAAAAATAGGAGAAAAAGAAAGGAGAGGGAAAGGGAGATGAAAAAGGGTAGAAGGAAAGACCTGAGATTGTTCTGGTGTGGTTGAGGAAAGAGAAAAAAAAAATCCATCCTTTTGAGCAGACTGATTATAAAACGTGGAGGGACTTCCGTGTGTGTGTGTGTGTGTGTGTGTGTGTGTGTGTGTGTGTGTGTGTGTGTGTGTGTGTGTGTGTGTGTGTGTGTGTGTGTATGTTCTTTGTGGTGTACTTAAATAAACGTCGTTGATGCCTGAAAACCCAAAAAATCTTCCAATAAAACTCAATATTATTCACTTTAAAAAAATCTACGGTACCGTCAAGCCATATTTCAGTATCTTGACCAAGCTTAGAGCGATCATTGTTTATTCTCCTTCCTCTACGCACCATTTCGTATCTTGTATAAGGAAAGGAAAAGAGAAAGGAAAAGAGGGAAAGAAGAGTGGAGGGAACTGAAGAAGAAAAAGAAAACAAGGGAAGGAAAGGAGAGAGAAAGGGAAATGAAAAAGGGAGGAAGGAAGGGACTAAGGTTCTTCTGGGGTGGATAAGAAAAGAAAAAAATATCTGGCTTCTGGAGGGACTGATTATTAAGCGTGGAGAGACTTCCGTGTGTGTGTGTGTGTGTGTGTGTGTGTGTGTGTGTGTG
>NC_066517.1:21490039-21577539 GCF_024679095.1 Eriocheir sinensis | reverse complement strand
TCACACACACACACACACACACACACACACACACACACACACAGTTAATTACACACGCCTATTAATCATCTTTAGTGCAGGAAGTAGTGTTATTAATGGTGATTGATGCTGATGGGATCGACTCTTTACACAGATAAGTCAAGCAGCGAACCATTGATGTATATAACTCGTTTAAGCTTGTGTCAACAGGTATCTAGATCAAGGACGTAAACTTGACTCGACGCTCCCCAGTATTCCTTTTAAAAGCACAGTTCGCCACCCTTTCAGAAATGATTATTTATGAACTATATAATTATATGAACTAAATAATTATGCACACCGTATCATAGTGCCCACTGACCTACCTAACACCAATGTAATGCCAAGAAGTTTAGATTAACCCAGTAGCAGCGACGGGCCAAATTTGTGGCTTTACCGTGTACCAGCGATGGGCCAAATTTCTGCCATGCATAAACTGATCACACATGCGTTGATATATATTATGAAATGGTTTGCGTGAGTGATGATTCTTTCTCATTATTTTGCTTAGAGGGGCCCTTAACCTAACCTAACCTAACCTAACTTAACCTAACCTAACCTAACCTAACAAACATGACCCCCGCAGCTACCGGGTTAAGAGCGGAATGTACAAAAGGATCACAAAAAAATAGATATAAGTACTTTTGTGATCCTTTTGTACATTCCGCTCTTTTAATTTAAACTTCTTGGCACTACACCAATGACTCCACGTATCACGAACTAAAGACAAGGGAGTCATCGCCACCTCCACCCGCTGCCCTTCACCTAGCTCCACGCACTCTCACTCACCCCCACAAGGACACACACCTTTATTGTCTCTTCAAAACGCACCCAGTCTACCAAACACCAAAACAAATGGCTTTCACTAAAAAAAAAAAAAAAAAAGCTTCTGCTGCCTCTCCTTATGCCTGTACCGTCACGTGGCCCCTCCTCTTACATTTGGCGTGCGGAGAGTGTGTATATTTGGCATGGAATTTGAGCAGCACATAAGAGTATTAAGTCTCAGTGGCAAAGTGGAATCCAGGGGCCATGTTTTGTTTGCATTTGAGGCACAGGATAGGCTATCTATTGACTCCAAAGCTTAATAAAACATAATTGGATATTTAATTGCCATATCTGTAAACAACTGTTGAATTATAAGTTTAACATGAAAGTTTTTTTTTTTTTTGGGGGGGGGGGGTATTTCGTTGGGGATATACCCCAAGGGAGGAAGGCGGTGCATGCCACGCAACCACCCAGACGGCTGGTAGAGAGATGCCCAATTCTTTCAAGGAGGAGACCCAACAACGGGGCTGAGGGTGTCGGAAAGAGCCCACCCTTCCACTCCCATGGCACCGGATAGGTCTCGAACCCATACGCTCTAGCAAGGAGCAGACTTTACCACGGGACCACGGGAGCCCCCAAACACGAAAGGATTGATTGATTGATAGTTTATTGTTGCAAGTAAAAACAACAAAGGAGAAGGGAGGAGAAAGGTTGGAAAGGGTTCGCAGCTACCTTGAAAAATAACCGAGACACTTGCAAGGCGGGGGGTTCTCTCAGTCCCAAAGTAGTTGCAAAGTGGCGTCACATGCACCTGGGATATCAACAATCCTGTGATAGTGAAGATCAATTAAGGATGGGATGTCGTTGCATTCTCTACCTCTTGATAATTTCGCAGACTTTTCCCTTTTTTCCTGCCTTCAAGAATCCTGTCCAATCTAAGCAAAGAGCAAAGATAAAGAAGAGATGAAGAATTAGGCTACCGGATCAAAGGTCCCAGATTGTCGTACTCAAAGCCTCGTATTTACCGGCTTCTGATGCCTGACTATTGCCAAGAAACATCAGTAATTAACCATTTTAACGATAGCTATATATGAAGGCAGTTATTGGGGTCGAGGAGGCAGTTTTTGGGTCGGAAATCGGCAAGCATGAGAGGCTGAGTACGACAATCTGGCATCGTTGTACCGGATGACAGATAACACCACATCGTATGAAAAGTGATTGATTGATTGATTGATTGATTGATAGTTTATTGTTGCAAGTAAAAGTGTAATAGTGGAAAATAGCAAAGCAAATAGGCAAGTAAATCAGTTAAAGAAAAGGACAGAAAACCTAAGATCAGGATGAAGTGCTTAAGTGATGTAATACTGATAAGAAAGTGATGTAATACTGAAAAGAAAAGCGTGTAGAAGTGAAAAAGGAGAAAAGAGGAACGAAAGGAGGAGGACCTAAGAAGCGATACAAAGCGTCACAGGTCAAAAGAAGAAGAAGAAGAAGAAGCCACGTGCCATTGTTTTGTTTACGTTTCGACACAGCGGGAAGGAAATGGCACGTGTGAAGCAGCGAACTTATATCCCCTGTGTGTCCATGTGTAGGGGCCGAGGTGGATGGTAGGGTGCTGCTGAGGGTAAGAAGGCGGCTTTCAGGAGTAGTACTAACGATGAATGTGTGTGATAGGAATGAGACTGGCGAAGGTCACGCGGGACACCTCTAGGAACTTATTCTCACTCATTCTCATTTTTTTCCCGATCTTTCATTCTCTCTCTCATTCTCATTCTCATTTTCTCTTCTCATTCTGTCATTCTCATTCTCTCTCTCTCTCTCTCTCTCTCTCTCTCTCTCTCTCTCTCTCTCTCTCTCTCTCTCATTCTCCCAGCATCCCTGATACCTGCTGGTCTCCATCTCTTTCATGTCAATAGTTACCCATATAATAGTCTATATTGAGCATTTTTCCTTTGACATTTATTTAACTTTATTACAACATGTTATTGCATGGATTTTTCTTATAATTTCCCCTCATTCCTTAGCAATTAAAACAGATGAGGGAGGCAATTAAAGGTGGCAAAAAAAAAAAAAAAAAAAAAAAAAAAAGGAGCCTAAAATCAGTGTTCTTTTTTTTTTTTTTTTTTTTACATCTCAGCCTATAGCACCTGTAGGCTTTCTTCAGGGGCCTAGCTGGTGGTCGGCCCAAGCCCATCATGGCGCAGGCAATTTTTTATAGTGGCGCCAGTTACAATGTTCTTCTCTTCCTCCTCAGCGAGACCAATCGGCTGGACACGGGCCTGTTGGTGGAGGTGTGGAACAAGGGCCTTATATGGGACAAGGCTCTGGGGTACCTCTGGCTGCCCCTCACCAACATCCAGTACTCCAACGAGGTGAGAAAGAGAGAGAGAGAGGGGGGAGGGGGGAGAGAGAAAGAGGGGGGGGGAAGGGTTAAGGTGAAGGCTGCATCTGAAATGAGTTGAAGGAGATGAAGGAAAAGGAGCAGTAGGAGGAGTTTTTAGAGAGAGAGAGAGAGAGAGAGAGAGAGAGAGAGAGAGAGAGAGAGAGAGAGAGAGAGAGAGAGAGAGAGAGACAGGTGGGGGGAGGGACCAAGGTGAAGGCTGTGTCTTAAAAGAGTTGAAGGAGAGGTAGGAGGAGGAGCAGTAGGAGGTGTTTTGAGAGAGAGAGAGAGAGAGAGAGAGAGAGGTGGGGGGAGGGATCAAGGTGAAGGTTGTGTCTGAAATGAGTTGAAGGAGATGAAGGAAGAGGAGCAGTAGGAGGAGTTTTGAGAAAGAGAGAGAGAGCAAGAGAGAGAGATTTACATAGATATTCAGACCACATGGACCCTCATCTAGAGTACGTTCTCTGTTCTTAAACCTCAGTGAAAATGTGATCAGGTTACATTAATTTAATATGATTTGTGTAAGTCTCAGTTTTGCGATGTATAAAGACCAATTTCTGGGAGTGCTGTTTATATGATTATTTATGGTAATGTTTTCTCTTGATTTAGGTACTTCTATGTGCTATAAATGTTTCTTTTTATATTTTTCTTTCATCAGATTCCCATCATTGTGGAGGTCAGTCTTACCATGGGTTATACGGTTAAAAGTCTATTAATCCGAATTCTACTTTTCTGAAAATCCCAATATTCAAATTTTTAAGGGCAGGAGATTATTGTTTGATATTATTCAATGCATGTGTACACAATTATTGAACTGCCTTCTGAGTCTGAAAAGTTCACTAATTTAAACAGCCGTGAATCAGATGCTATTCGGATTAAAAGACATTTACTGCATAACTGATATAAGCAAATGTTTGGCTACAGTTTAGTAGGCTTTGTAATATCATTTTAAGTCAATATAAATTACCTTTAATTTCTTAAGTAATATAACATTTTTTTTTTAGTTTTGGTAAGTCTTCTTCCTCCTTTTTTTATGTCTACTATGTATTCCTTTTTTACTGTACTTAAATACCTTTGCAGTCCTTTACCTATTGTGGCATTTATGTATTCTCAGCTATTGGCAACTTTTCTTAAGCTTATATTTTCTTTTATGTTACTTATGCACCTCCATTGCATAATGAGTTAACATGCCTAGCTACAAATCTGTGGGCCTAGGTTTGAATCCTGGCCTGGGCAGTTGAAGTGTGGCTCACCCAGCTGTTCATTCTCCCTTTTGGACTGGCTGATAAATGGGTACCCAGGGAAACCTGGGGAAGATAAACTGTGGTAACCTGGATGTCACTGTTTCCCTGTGTCATGGAGATGAGCACTGATGCCACACACAGCTGTAGTGTTTCCCCCAAACTTTACCCATATGCTTTA
This sequence comes from Eriocheir sinensis, assembly GCF_024679095.1. NCBI lineage: Eukaryota > Metazoa > Arthropoda > Malacostraca > Decapoda > Varunidae > Eriocheir > Eriocheir sinensis. The sequence continues at coordinate 21,572,954 of NC_066517.1, read as the reverse complement.
CTTCACTTTTCCCTTTTTGTTCCCCATTATTGTTGGTCCGACAAGCTAGAGATATAACTGCTCTTATCCATTACCTTAAAAGTTAGGTGGATGATTTTCCTACCATATAATATTTCTTAAATCCAGATATTTTAAAGTATGTAGATATGAGTGGCAGTTTTGATAAATAGATGAAGATTTAGAATAATGTACTATAATACAGAATGGAGAGTGATGCAAAAATACGTTTATAAGCATATAAAAACGTAACATCAAAAGAAGCATTATTGTCTGCTTTTTTTTAACACATTTTAATATGAAATCAGATTTATTCATGTTATCTTTCTGTGTTGACCAAATACATTGTTGCTGAAGCTCATTAAGCTGGGTAGGTAGAGTGGTGGCATTGGGGTCTTGTTGATGAGAGGATGTGTGTGCTGCAGGAGGGGGAGGGCTGCTGGTACAACCTCGACGCTGAACGTGTGGTGGAGAACGGGGAGGTGAAGGGCACTGCCAACCCCACCGGAGACTCCCTCTTGCTCGACTGTCGCTTTGAGCTGCCATGGGGTATGTATTTCTTTCCTTTCCTTCCTGTGTTAAGTTATTGTTTGCTGTTACACATGTTCATGAGTTCACAGACTTAGCTTGACACGTTCACAACTATAGTGAAAGAAAGCTGAAAGTTTTCCGAGTTATGGGCAAAAGTCTTATTACTGAAAGGTCACAGCAACAGCAGCATTATAATAAAACAAAAGACTAAGGGCTGTATTACTCTTCTTGTTCTTTTTATTATAAATGAGATCTATGAAAGGGCATCAAGGGAAAATAGAAAAAAAAATTATATAGACCCAAGCGGAGTCTCCTCAGTGAGCAGACATGGATATGAAAAATGAAGGTAGTGTCATTGAGGTAGGGACAAGAATAAAAAAAAAAGGAGGGGGCGAGGGAAAGCAGTGTAAAAAGTCATTCCTATGCTAAAAATTGATCACCCTAAGTGGTAACAGCATGTTCAGTAAAGGACTAAATTTAAGCCCCAGAAAAACGTAAAAAGAAATTCAACTTTTACATGAGTATATACAGTAATAGATTCAGTACTTGAACATGGCAGAACCTTGCACGCAGTGTGTGTGAACCCTTGCAGAGGTCCATGGCTGCAACTATTCTCTGGTAATTAGATTAACATGCTAATGTTTGTCATGTACTATTGTGGACTTTGCCCATAACCAGAAAGCTATCTATTTTCTTTCCTGATGAAATGTCTGGTGGGTTTTATGAGAATTACTGGAACTGAATTTCATTTTTTTTTTCTGTTTGGCTGCCAAGATATTTTTTTACAGTAAGGGAAAAAAAGTTCAGAATGCTGTTTCTGTTTTCTGTTCAACAACAACAACAAAAAAAAAGATTGATGTCATCTTATGGCTCACAATAATAATAATAATAATAATAATAATAATAATAATAATGATAATAATAATAATGATAACAATAATAATAATAATAATAATAATAATAATAATAGTAAAGAGAATCATAACAATAATAATTCTCAAAACTCTTCAGACACATTGCTGACAGCCAGGCATTAGATATTTATTGTCCCACATCTTGCAATTTCCTTTGTATCAGATAATGTCCTGATTACATAATTTTTTGGGTAATTTTTTAGGGTACTTTTTCACATGATCATGGCAAAAAGTTTTCCTAGGATGCCATTATTACCATTGGTATATTATGTGTACTTTCATTCACTAATTTGAAACACACACACACACACACACACACACACACACACACACACACACACACACACACACAGACACACAGACACACACACACACACACACACACACACACACACAAACACACTCACACTGCCAAGTTGTAGAAATGCATCCTGTGTGTGTGTGTGTGTGTGTGTGTGTGTGTGTGTGTGTGTTGCACTTGGCAGCAAAGCTATCTGCTCCCATCGGTCTGATTAGTTCATGAAAATGATGAGTGAATCTTTGCTTAGTATTGGCATTTATGAGGATCCATCAGAGTAAGGTTGTAATGCGATAGGTCACTCATCTGCAGCAGAAGTATCTTACTAACACAGTGTGGGCTGGATCATGGATGTGGATCATGATGCGTTGTTGCTGCCAAGTGCAAGTGTTCTCTGCAGCCTGTGATGGGGGAAGTGGCACATGGTTAGAAGAATGTGTTTACTTACAGTACTGAGGCACATGGTTAGAAGAATGTGTTTACTTACAGTACTGAGGCACACGGTTAGAAGAATGTGTTTACTTACAGTACTGAGGCACATGGTTAGAAGAATGTGTTTACTTACAGTACTGAGGCACACGGTTAGAAGAATGTGTTTACAGTACTGAGACACAGTTAGAAGAATGTGTTTACTTACAGTACTGAGGCACATGGTTAGAAGAATGTGTTTACTTACAGTACTGAGGAAGAATGTGTTTACTTACAGTACTGAGGCACATGGTTAGAAGAATGTGTTTACTTACCTACTGAGACACGGTTAGAAGAATGTGTTTACTTACAGTACTGAGACACACGGTTAGAAGAATGTGTTTACTTACAGTACTGAGACACACGGTTAGAAGAATGTGTTTACTTACAGTACTGAGGCACATGGTTAGAAGAATGTGTTTACTTACCGTACTGAGGCACATGGTTAGAAGAATGTGTTTACTTACAGTACTGAGACACACGGTTAGAAGAATGTGTTTACTTACAGTACTGAGACACACGGTTAGAAGAATGTGTTTACTTACAGTACTGAGACACACGGTTAGAAGAATGTGTTTACTTACAGTACTGAGGCACATGGTTAGAAGAATGTGATTACTTACAGTACTGATTTCTAGAGGAATAGACGTATTAGTTGCATTAAAATATTTTCACTGACTACACTTGTTGCCAAAAGAATGTATTTACTTTGAAAGGAATTTTTACTTGCATAATTGGCTGCCTTATCACTGTCAGATTTTTTAGAGAAAACTAATGAGTCTTACTTGCCTGCTGACAATGAAGTTACAAAAGGTTTTGATAAATGAATTTTACATTCTTTTTTCTTTCCACTTGTGGGACACTTTCACTCTAGTAATTAATGTGTTCCTCTTTTAGCTGTGTGCCCTCTCCTTCCTTACTGAAGGACAAAAAATGATCACTGCAGCCATAATTTACTTCATGTTCCCTCCTGTGATGAATGCTTTGATTAATGGAGTAATTCTCAGTTTTACTTAAAAAAAAACTTTTCCCATTACAGAAATAATGTAATCAAAGCTGATGACTCAGATAATTTCCACTTTACTTTTTCCCTGCCATTACGGGTAATTCTTCTGTAGCATTTCCTAATTTGACAGGAACAATTAAGTGATTGATAACGTGTGTGAAAGTTATGAAAATAGTGTGTAGGCAATGCTTCATTACATTACACAGCTGAAAATATTGAACAATTTTTTAAATGTGCAACACAGAGACAACTTTTTTTACACATATATAGATTTCAGAATGTATTGCATTTGGATATGATATTCATATGTAGACACATTTATTTTTTTATTTTGGTCAACACATGGTAAGTGGTGTGAGTAGCCTTCTTGCTGGCCCAGGCCCTGAGGTCCTGGGGCCAGACAGCAAACACTGTCCCTTTGTTAGCAGTCTGCATGGAGACCACTGGAATTTTGTGAAGTAAGAAGGGTAATATTTTTGGCCTGTACTCAGGAACACTCAGTACACACAATTCCAGACCAATCTTAGAAACTTGCCCATGCTTTCCCTGTTCCTCTTTCTTCTCCTTGTGCCTCTTTATTTATCATATATGTTATAGTTTGAAGGGTTTGTTTTTTGTTTTGGTACACAAATCTCTGTTAGAGCCCACCATGGGAGCATCCCCTGGCCTGGCCATCCTGTGAAGACCTTCTCAGGCCGGCAAGGAGGCTCCAGGCCGCTCCCATTCTGGTGGTGACAAAGTGTGTAGCCAGGCAGTGTGACAGCATGCACAAGGGCAGACATGGTGGCCTTTCTTACATTATGTGCCACACACCATAGAGTTGTGTAATCCTTTGTGCATGTCTGCACCACAGACACATTAGAGAACAATAACGAAGGGTTTTTAGGTCATGTTTTTGTATGCAGAACAGATGATTCTGAACTGATTGTCACTTTATTTACATGCAGGAATATGTTATATTGTCAAAGGAATCAAAGTGTCTTGTGACAACAGTCATAATGTTGCATGTCAAGAATCTAAACGCTTTGTTTCCTTACCAGGCAAAAAGGCCAAAGAAAGAGCAAGGAAGAAAGGTACAGTACTTCTTTTTTATGAAACATAAGATGAAGGCTTTTGTTTGTGATCTGCATCAACACTTTCTCTCTAGATGTTCTCTCTATATACATAGTTGTAATGCCAGTCATGTTATGACTAAATAAGAGCATCAACATACAAAATAATGTGAGGTCCTTTGCCATCTACCCTGTACTTCAACAAGTATAGATGCTCAGGTGCTGAGAGCCGGAGCTCAGGCCGGTGATATTTTGTATGTTGCGCTGCACTGTTTTGCCGAATGAGGCACACACAGAACTTGTGCTGGGGGACCAGGCACTGCCGAGCCTCACCTGCACACATGGTGCTCACCAGACACCTCCACAGATGAGATATGAAGCAACACTTTTCCTTCATGATGCTGTAGGGGATGTAGAGCCCCACTTATTGCAGATGGTACACCAGATGAAAGGAAAAGGGTTGTGGGTATATTATTTCACATACACACACACACACACACGCACACACGCAAGGTGAGCTCATGAGGTCCTGGTCGTCCTGCCTTGGTCATGTAGTTCTAACTTGCATTCGCCTTTTTGAGTGTCATTGGCTGGTGCACAGAGGCTGCCAAGATTGTTCCATGACCTAGAGATTAGTGGTCCTTGGCCTGAGCACTAAGATAGGGTGTTGCCTTGCGAGTAGTTTGTAAAATTTATAGTTTTCCTTGGCTGTTACTTGCATTAGAGTTGATTATATATATAGGCAGTAAAAAAGAGTTATTTACTATCAACAAAAAAAGGTGAATGTACAGTTTGCTCCCTCTCTTTAGTAAAGGAGAAAAATACACCACATTACTTTTTTTTGAGAGCTGTGGCCGGCGATGACAGCATTAATAGTGCATCCGCTGCTCCTCCCGGACCTCCTGCCTTGAGTGGAAAGTGGCCTTGTGTGCACTTAGCCTCTGTAATACTGTGACGAAGCACCACAACTGGGCTGTAGAAAACTGACCCCCACGACCACCCACTAGACTAGATCTCACGCCTGTCCGACTCTGCGAGGCTCCATTTTACCCTCAGGGAGTGAAATTCTTAAGCACTGCAAGGATTATTTGAGTCATTTTTTGTCTCATGTTGGGTAGAAACTCACAATTAGTAGATGACACTAGAGGAACGAATCCCTTCCCTCACTCACGACCCTCACTCACCTGGACCTCCACCTCCTTTTTTTATTCACTTTCATGTTCGTTTTGATACTGCCTTGTGTATCCTCTGACTCACTTCTCCCTTCACTTCACTACGTGTTCTCTGATTCCTCTCTGACTCCCCATCACACTACTACATGTTGACATTTCCTCTGAGCTTCGTTGCATCAGTAGGTCACGTCTGCTTCTGTGATATCTTGGAAACAAAAGATGTTTATCTCGTGCACCTCAAGTCAGTTCACTCACAGGAGAGTCACCAAGGCTTGTGGTCTTTGGAAACACCATCAGTGGAGCGCTGAATTGCACAGATGGCCTCTTTTCTTCCCAAGGTGGTGCATGACCTGCTTGTTTTAGTGCATATGACCTCCTCTGTCCACCCAGGCACTGCATCTTGGTGTGTGGACATGAATGTTAGCCAGTCGTAGGGCATTTTTACCAGGCTTTGCTTTTCCCTTGGCATTTGAACCTTTGGCAAGCATTCTGTATGGCATGATTGCATTCCTCACTCTCAGCACTGTTTCTGCAGCTATGAATTATTTGATTAACCTTAGAACTAAAATAATTATTTGGCATTGAATTATATAGTTTGAGCATTAACCCTCAGTCAGTTACATGCAATGCATTTTGCAATGGTTCAACATATACCTGTAGCCATGGCACTGAGAGCTGAGAGGCTGCAGTGGCATCCTTGCCTACAGTGGCATCCTTGCCTGCAGTAGCTAGTGTTGGAGGGGTGCCTCCCAAGGCCAGAGGAACACCTTGCCACACTGTCCTGGTGCCTGGCACAGCCTCCCACAGGGTGATGCTCCTGAAACAGTTTGCACTCCACTAATGATGCTTAAGTGGCTCCTTGCCAGTGTTCATGCTGGCAGTCATGCAGTAAGGAGTGTATAGTCAGTACATGATAACTGTTGAGTGACTTTGGCTTGCAGTAATGGGGCGCGAGGGAGCAAGTCTGCATCGTAACACTGGGTTATGTTTGCATGTGCTTACAATTCTTTGATGACTAAGTTTTGTTGTACTTAGATGGTTAAGCTGGTTTGTAGAGAAGAACAGTTGAACATTACTCACAGTTACCTCCAGGCCAGGTTTACATATATGATATACATGTATCATATGAGAACAGAGTATAAACATGCTTGGTCTGAAACATTTATATCCTTTGTACATATTAAGCTGATGGCTAGTGTTGATTGAGCAACATCTTTGTCCTAAAAAGTTGTACACAAGTTTTGTCATGCATATCCTACTTTTGAACCCATTTATACAACATACATTCATGCTGACACGCATACTTGAGAATGCCTCAGTGAGACAGATAGATACATATCAGTAGTGTAGGTAACTGTTGTAAAATACTTGGATGTTGTAATTATATTTTACATTTGATATGCATTTTCCACAGAGTATTTGTTGTACTTAAATCTTAGAGGAACATTAGATATGTCATGTGTCAGATGGATTGTAGAGAGCTGCAGTTAAGTTTTCTTGGCTTTGTATTTTGTGTTGAGCGGAGTGTCATCATTAGTGCAAGCGAGGTGTTGTTCGTGGGTGCTAGTTATCGAGGAGCCTTGAGGCGACGAGCTCGAGGCCGTGGCCGTGCGTTGTGGCCGGTAGTGTGCAGCAGGGTTGCAAAGGTTGCTATTTACCTGCCCAATTGAGGTATTTCTCAAAAGGCTCATAAAGTGTTTGGAGCTTGGCAGGTTGCTGGTATCAAATAACTGACACACTTTTCTTTGATTCTGCAGATGATGTACTTTAAGGTATTCAATATTTGTTTTGTGTTTGGCATATTTGGGGCTAACTTTGGTGAGTCATGATATGCTTCCAATTATTTCTGGCTGAGGTAATGGACAGTAATAGTTGGAAGCATATTATCGACTGTCTAACCATATACGAGATTACGAGAAAATCTGACGTTAAACAGACGATGATCTGATTTATTGTGAAAGTGCATTTCACTCCAACACTAACCTGGCAACCCTGGTGTGTGCACATAAGGCTTGCAGGACAGTCTAGATGAAGCAAGCACGCCTCCACTCAGCGCAAGTTGGTCAACCGCATCCATGTTCAGCTTGAGACAATAGCAGAAGCATTACCATAGATATCACTGGCTTGGTGAATGAGACCTACCATAGTGTGACATGTTATTGAAGATGTTAAATAAAAAAAGCTTGATGTCCATAATTAAACTAACACTGCCAACGGTTGTACATACATGTGCAAATGTTCTGTAGTGTGCCAGTGTAAATTTCTATCTTAACATCTTCAGTATTAGAGGAAGCCATCCACATGTATAGATTTCTTTGACTCTTCTCTACACCCTTTGTAAAGCTCCTGGTAATTCCTCCTCATGTGAACTGGGAAACTTACCTGTAGGCTAGTCCACCTGCTTCCCCTGTCCTGCTCTCTCTCCCTGCTCCCTGCCTCCCTGCACCTCCATGCTCACCATCCACCAGACAAACACTGCCCCCTGCTGCTTCAGGTGCAGGGCGCTGGGTGTGCCTTGCAGCACAAAGATGATATGTTTCTTTTCAGTGCAGTTGAAGCCTATTAATTTGAAATCCATTGGTCAGAAAATCCAGTAATCCAAATTCATCCAAATTAATTTGATTTTGATTTTTCATCGAAGGATATTATCATAATTTTCATAGTATAATATTTTTTTATATACAGGAATAGCTGCAAACAAAATATTTCATAAATTATACCAAAAACATATTGCTTTTAAAATACTACTTATGTATCATTCATTTCATACAAATTCAACACTGCTTTGTCAAGAAACCAAAAGCTTCTGTAATTGTCAATGAACATTAAAAATATAGTGAGTGTTTCCGTGCCTAGTTCACCTGAAGACCAGCTGGCGGGCAGCAACCTTCAGCACAATGGCTGCGACCCACACACACTGACCTTGACCTGCACCCCCCCCCCCCAGAGCACTCATTTCTGACAGCCAGTACACAAAGAGCACAGGAAGGCCTATTGTTCTCACATCCACCTTTGGCATTGCTTGTGTTGCCTCGTGCAGGATGAAGCTGAAAAGTAGTGTGTTCCAAACCTAGACATTAAAATAACCCTCACATGGTAAATTCCAAGGACTTAACTTTTACCTGAGGTGATACAAATACTGTGGCAAAGCTTGTGTCATCTCTTGTGCAAGTTTAAGCTGAAAACCTCTACTCAGAATGCCTCACAAACTCAGAAGATAATGTAAACCTTCTTCAGTGGGATATTTGAGTTCAACTTGTAAAGAAGGTGATGGAAATGGTGTCCCTTGTGTTACCTCTGTTGTAGAAGCTGAAAATTCCTTCTGAGCTGAGGATGATGAGTTCCCCCGTCCAACAGAGTGTGATTGTAGCCACCCAAACCAAACTATAGTCTCCATAAGGGTCAATTTTCTGCTTGACGTCCAATACAAAAGACATTTCTTGTGTGGTATCGTCAAATTTCATACCCTCCCTATCAACACCAAACTCTATAGAAAGATTTTTTGTTAGTATTTTATGTTTGGTTTGGGAGCTTACAAACTTGCTATGCCGGACAATGGAACTTACCCTCACAAGCTTGGAAATTGAAATAAACGTTCTCGGGCAATATTCTGAAGCTTCACCTTGCACAGCGGGCGACACAAACGGCGCAGGCATATTGTGCAATGTGACCGGGGGGACGCCACCACCTAGCGTACAGTGCAATGGTTTGAGTACTTGGTATATCACGGACTTGTTGGCTGAAATGGAGCCTCTGTTGCCATTATTGCTTTGCTTAGATTTAGAGTATGAGTTGTGAGTCCTTGTGTGTGTGTGTGTGTGTGTGTTGCACCGACCACGTCACTCCCCTTCTCCCTCTGTAGGCTGGTGCATCTATAATAGCCCTGTTTTTATTCTTGTTTATTTATATTTTTTTTACTTGTCTAATTTTATCTCTGTTTAATTTTCAAGTTATTTCTTCCTCTCTCATTCCCTCTCTCCCTCTCTTCTTTTTCATGTTATTTCACCCTCTCTCTTCTTTTTCATGTTATTTCTTCCTCTCTCATTCCCTCTCCCTCTCTCTTCTTTTTCATGTTATTTCTTCCTCTCTCATTCCCTCTCCCTCTCTCTTCTTTTTCATGTTATTTCTTCCTCTCTCATTCCCTCTCTCTCTCTCCTTCGTTTCTTCTCTATAAATGGGAAACATGAACATATACTTAACTAATCTTCTTCCCAAAACTTTCCCTTACCATTCAAGCTGTCAAAGTCTGGTTCTCCTTAAGATACAATAACACTTAAAAGCCCAAATTTCTTACCATAACTGTCATTAAATATAAGGAAAATTGTCCCCCACCTATTTCAAAAGTCGTAATTTCAACCATTTCTCCAATAGATTCCTTAACGTATGAAACCCCTAATGGTAACGCAACACCTCTTCCCTTCCTTGGAATTTGTATACAAGTAAAGATTAACATAACTGAACCCTTTCCCTCGTCCCTCTCTAAGGTAAGTTAAAAGCCCTCCCTCTTTCCCTCCCTCCCTCCCTTGATTTCCCGTACCTTCCCCCAAAGAATTAACCCTTTGTTTTGGGTAAGTTGTTAGTTCCTGTTTTGTGTCCTGATCCCGTACTCTGTCTTTTCCTCGCTATTCTGACATCACTATTGTTTCTCTGTATGTCATGTTGTTGTCAGTCTTTTCCTTCTTTCTTGCTGTTTCAATCCTGTTATGTGTCCTGAATCTGCACTCTTCTGTCTTTTCCTTGCTATTCTGACATCACTCTGTTGTTCCTCTGTATGTCCCGTTGTTATCAGGCTCTTCCTTCTCTCTTTCTTGCTGTCTCATTCCTTTTGCTTCTGTAAGTCTGTCTCACTCCATTTGGTTCTGTTTTCTCAATGTCTTCTTTATTAATTTCTGGTTCCACTGTTTTTGTATCCGTGTATTTGTCTCAGGTTTCTTTTATGTATGTCTGTCATCTGTTTCTCTCAGTTTCTTATCTGTTTGTCTCTTTGTCTGTCTGAATTTCTTTGCTTTTCTCTTGGTTTCTGTTTCCTGTCCCATCTCTCTCTCTCGCTCACCTTAGTTTTTGTTGATTTCATCTCCACAACAGTGTCTATATCTTCTGCTTCTCTCTCTGTCATTCTCAGTTTCTTTTCTTCTCTGTTTCTTCGTCTGTCTGAATTTCCTTCCTTTTCTCTTGGTTTCTGTTTCCCTCCCATTCTCTTTTATTTTCGGTTGATTTGATTTCCACGGCATCACACTGGATATGAAGCTTCTCCCTCTACGCACTTGTATACTCCTACACACACGTATTGCCTCCCACTTCTCTACTGCATAGTTGTCTTGCGCTGAGGGCCCACCAGAGAGCTGTGTGCACCTAGGTCTTAGCAAGTGATAATGTCTATGTTCAAGAAATGCTCCATGTCTGAGAAAGTTATGCTAAGTGGCAAGTCGATTTCTCAATGCTTTCCCTCTTCTTGTATGCTGTATATATTTGTGTAGAGAGGGGATACTTCTACTACTACTACTACTGCTACTGCTACTGCTACTGGTACTGCTAGGAGGTTGAATATAGTCCCCAGTCAAGCTTTGTCTGTCTTTTGGGTATTTACTCTTGCACACGTATATACAGTAGCTACTTCACATCCTTATTGGTGATGCTGCTCTTTCACTGATCTTCCCTCAATCTTCCTCCTTAAGTAAGTACGGTATGTTTCCACTCTCGTCTTGGTCCTATTCCTCTCTTGGATAGTAGTCTAGTGTCTCCTTTAACTTAAGCACATGACCTTAACCAACTCACTCTCAAGCAAGCTCATGACCTTCAACTTGTGTGTCTTGCAGATGAGCCTTCAGTGTGCCCTCCTTTGTCATGTCTTGAGCCCCTCTTTAGTCTTCCCCTTGACACACTCTCCCTTCACACTACTCTGTCTTGCATCTCTCTACCCCCACTACTTTGTTTTGTACATTTTTAATCTCCTCAAGTATACTTATAAGCACCAGTATCATTATTAGACTCCCTATCTGACTATATGTAGGATTTCTAGCATCTTGGAGGTAGAGGTTAGGTAGGAATGGCCTAGTGACCCTAGTCTATGCATATTGGGTTATGTGATAGATCAGAGGGTTAAATAATTGCTTGATATATTGAGGGTAAGAAATTATAATATAGCTCAGTTTTCATTCAGCTACTGTGGATAGGTAATTGTTTAGTGAGACCAGAGCTTAACCCGGTAGCAGCGACGGGCCAAATTTGTGGCTTTACCGTGTACCAGTGACGGGCCAAATTTGTGGCTTTACCGTGTACCAGCGACGGGCCAAATTTGTGGCTTTACTGTGTACCAGCGACGGGCCAAATTTTTGCCATGATATAAACCCCCCAAAATAGATGATGCATAAACTGATCACAAATGCGTTGATATATATTATGAAATGGTTTGCGTGAGTGATGATTTTTTCTCATTTTCTCGCTTAGAGGGGCCTTTAAGAAACATGATCCCTGCAGCTACCGGGTTAAGACAGAGGGCCTAGTCAGTGCAGGGGTTAAGAAAGATACAGCTGTAGGTTGTAGGTGCAGTTTTATACTGTAGGATATCGGGAATGTGACTGGCAGGTATCAAGTTTTGGGGACACTCAGATATTTCAGTGACATTTTTTTTAACTCCTCACAGACTGTTCTCAGGGACTTAATAGTTAACAGGAAAGCTCTCGGAAAATTAGCGACATTAATTTTCATGAGTTAACTGTCCACAAACTAGCATCAGGCAATAGGGCATGTTACAAATGATTCAGGAAGTACAGGTAACGAATGCCAGGTGTTAGTGCAGGTTTTAGTGTTATTGCAGGAAAGTTCTTGGGGAATTGGCGACATTGGTTTCCACGAGCTAACTGTCCACAAACTAGCATCAGACAATAGGGCATCTTACAAATGATTCAGGAAATACAGTTAACAAAAGCCAGGTGTTAGTGCAGAGGGAAAGAGAGGTGGTAAAAATGGGCTGTAGAATGACATAGAGAAAGCTTAGGTGGGACAGGAAATACACATGGTTACTGGTAGAGAATAACTGACAGACTAAGAGAGAGGCAGGTAGGTAAGAAGAATGTCAGGCAGAAAGCTTATCGTCACCGTCGTAAAATAATTGCCTAAGTCATTTTTCAGTGATTTCCAGGTTTTTGTCTGCATCAAATTTCCATCATGTGGCGCCCATTTTTGTATAGTTGCCTTCGTCATTCAGGGTTTGAGTGTTCTGGAATTTGCCTTTTCATTTCTTCCTAACACTTAACCCGATAGCAGCGACGGGCCAAATTTGTGGCTTTACCGTGTACCAGCGACGGGCCAAATTTGTGGCTTTACCGTGTACCAGCGACGGGCCAAATTTGTGCCATGATATAAACCCCCCAAACTAGATGATACATAATCTGATCACAAATGCGTTGATATATATTATGAAATGGTTTGTGTGAGTGATGATTTTTTCTCATTTTTCTCACTTAGAGGGACCATTAAGAAACATGATCCCTGCTGCTACCGGGTTAAGGCAAATGATATAATGACAGTTCTTTTCTGATTTCCTGAAAAGTAGAAAATAATGACTTAGGCGGTTTGTTTACGAAGGTGACGACATTACACGTGTTTGAGGAGACAGACAGACAGACAGATAGGGTAGTAAAGTGACAGGTAGAGAGATTGAAACAGCCAGGTGACAGATGTTGGAGGAGACTTCTTGAGACGGGTGGGGCTGTAGACTGACAGGCAGAGCGTGGGTGGGCCGGGTGACAGGTGCCCGGGCTGACTGTGTGGGTGTTGTCTCTCCCTCAGCTCTGGATCCAGTGCTTCCCAACGGCCAGTGTGCCTCGGGGGAGCCTGGGGTTGGAGGCTCCCATGACGCCCCTCCCTCCTCCCTCTCTTCACCTTCCTCCTCGACTGCCCGCCCAAGTCTCTCCACTGTTAAGCTCCTCAATACTGTCACGTTTGAGACTATCGATTCTACCACTGATTACGATGACGATGAGTGCGTAGACTCCTTGGCGGCTGGTGAGAGGCCCGACCTCCTCACCGCCGCCGCCTCAGAGACCGTGGACTCTGGCATTGGCAATGATGAATTAGGTGCTGAAACTAGCATTTCTAGATTTCTTAGTAGAAGTGACGAGGCCAAAGGTGAACAGAGTGATGCCGCGAGTGGGACGGGCGAGGGTGGATCATCGCCATTTAGGTTTAGCTTTCAAATGCCACTGTCGCAGAAGAATAGGGAACTGTCCTCCCCCCCGGCCAGTGACAGCAAGACTTTCAACTGGGACCCAGAAACCGGTGTCTCCTCCTATGCAAACGCCCAGTCTTCTAGCCCAAAGGTTACTCTGGTGACCACCAAATTCGCATCATTGTCAGTGTCTTCGCCGGATAGGGAACAACTCCCCCCCTGTAAAGCTTTCCCCGAAATCTCCAGCCCAAGTGCCGTGCCCTCCTCAGGGATCTTCAACATCAGGCTCCTGAAAGAGAACCTTCTGAGGGAGAGTGAGGGACTCGACCCCCTGCAGCCGTCGCCTAACTTGGAGGACTCCTCCTCGACCAGCAGCTACCTGACGCTGTCTGGCTCCAGTGGCTTCTTCTCCAAGTCCAACGCCACAGACGAGGTTCCGTCCTCCAAGACCTCGCCCACAACAGAAACCGAATACCCGAATGAGGTCAACGGCGAAGTGCCTTCCAGCACGTTCAGTTTCCTGAAGTCTCCCGCACGGACCGAACCCGAAGCTCCCACGACGGAGGAAGCCGCGAGCACAGAGTCCTTCAAGCCCACCAGATTCTCCTTCCTCACCCGAGATTACCTTCCGCCTCTGGACAGTTCAAGCGAGGAGGAGCGAGCCCCGGGGTGGATCTCCTCCTCTTCAGAGCAACCCATCTCGTCGCCTGTGTCAGGATTCACCTTCTCGTTCTCGAGGACCAGCGAAGCCTCGGCCACCACGCTCACCAGTGCCACGGCCACCCCGCTCCTCGCCACCACCACCACCACCACCACCTCCACCACCTCCCCGCCTCAAGAAAAGTCCAGATTTTTCACCTTCCTCAACCTGAGACACTCGCCGGGGTCTGAGTCGCCTCCCTCCGTGGCCAGCGGGGAGAGTGAGCAGCTCTCCACCCCTGGAAGTGTCCCAAAGCTCAATTTCCATGGAACTCCCAAAGTCTGTGATGATGAGGATGGTGAGACAGTTAAGGATGAAAAGACTGACAAACTCCTATCGGAAAAGATCAAAACTGGGTCGCCAGAAAGCAAACAGTCAGGAGAAGAAAAGAAAGGTAACCTATTTGTACTAAGTAGGACTCAGCCTTGCTCGAGTGTTGCCTTTGCCCTCAGAGTAAAGTCGTAGCCGCTCCCCGCGACACTCTAGCAAGGTATGGTAGACACCTGTGTGTGGTAGGATGGATCTGTGATGCTGATTAAATGATATTGTACCTTTGGAACCTGTAGTGCAAGGGTGAGTTCATCATGCACCAGAATGAGTCTCTTTTATAGTCATGCACATCCTTGGAGCACTGGATGACAGAGAATTTTGTGGCCATGCAAGCTGGCCAGCATACAAGTAATTTATTTTTCCCTAGGCTAGTGAAGGAAGACTGTAATCTCCGTAGGTGGAAGGAAACTGCTCTTTTATTTTATTTTTTTTGTGCATACTGATTCACGTTGGAGTCATCGTGCCATCATGTTTTTCCATGTACCAGCACACCCTTTGTGTTCCCCGCCACACGTTGTTCTGTTTGGCCACTGCGTTGTTTCTTCCTTTTATATTTTCTCCTTGTTCCACCTCGTCCCCCCAGCACTCACACCCCAGTAGCGTTGTTGTCATGATGCAGCCAACCCTCCCATAGGAGTAAGACGGCTCGACCCTTCCTGATGGGTTTCCTTACAGACCTGGAGGAGACCGAGGCCCAGGAACTGCAGAGGAAACTGGAGATCCTGAACCACATTATGGACCAGGAGACAAGAGGGGCCCCTGGCAACACCAGAAACCCCCAACTCAATCTTATGTGTGAGTGTGTGTTGGAAGGTGGTGAGTGCCGGGCTCCTGGGGGCGGAGAGAGAGAGTGACAGAGTGAGTGAGTAAGAGAGAGAGTGAGGGGGAGAAAGATAGTTAGTTAGAGAGAGAGAGAGAGAGAGAGAGAGAGAGAGAGAAACTGGAGATATACAAATGAAGCATAAATGTGGTATGGCTTAATTTGAGAGATCGACAATGAACAGATGAAAAAAACATGTCATCAAAAAATAGGAAATACTACTACACTTATGCTATTGAATACATGCACTAGTGACCATTCCAACCATAATAATAATAATGCTAGGAATGTTAAAAAAATAGCAGGATGATCGGACGCAAATGAAGTGAAAATGTCGTAAATGTTGTTTCAGGAGCAGCGAGTAGCAGGCTTTTTTTTTTTTTTTATTGTTGTTTCCCTTTTTTGTGCCATTGTGCTGTCTCCTTTGCTGTAAAAAGAAAAAAAAGAATAGTGTATCAAGACAGCTCTCCACCCGAAATTGACCTCTCTTTCAGCCACTCTTTACTTTTGTCTGTTGTGGGAGTGGCGAGTAGCGGGCTTTTTTTTCTGCACTCTTTTTGTTGCCCTTGAGCCGTCTCCTTTGTTGTAAAAAAGAAAAATGAAAAAAAAAAAGCGAAACTGAGCTGTCTTGAGCGTTGTGTCTGAGCGGGCAGGAGTCAGGTTAGGGGTCGACAGTGGTGCCAGAAGAGAATGCACCATGATCAAAAGACAGGCTTCTCACATGCCTCATCTGGTATTACTGTAAGAGTGCTGTTTCCTTTCATTGTCATTCTCAAGGCAGAAACAACTAAGTCAGGTTATGGGTCAACAATGGTGCCAGAAGAGAGTGTACCCTGATGAAAGGATAGGCTTCTCACATGTGTCATTTAGTATTACTGTAAGAGTGCTGTTTCCTTTCACTGTCATTCTCAAGGCAGATACAACTAACATGTCCCGTGGTGTGGTTATCGTCTGGTGAGTTTATCCTTACGCCCAGTCAGTTTTTAGATTTGGCTGAAGTCTTCATCCACTTATTATTATGCAGCTTATACCATCCGACCCCATACAGTTATTGCTTTTTGAATTATTATGCTTTCATTGCTTATATACTTCATACTTGCTCTCCTGCTTTACCTCGGGTGAGTTTGTTATATCGCTCCTTGAAGGTAGCTTGACATACAGTTCACTTTGCTGTAAGAGGATGTGGTTTTTAACATTTCTCTCACCCTTGATCACTAATTCATGTGTTCCTTTCATCTAATTTACAGCATAAGGAAGTAGGATGAGATGCTTTCAAGGTGTAAGAATGTGCAGGTTACAGAATAGGTCATATGGAAAGTTGAGGACACGCAGATGATGATGGAATTATGTTCATATGTCTTCCTTTCAAAAGACCTTAAGTTGTCAGAAGAAAATATCTGGAAATTCATCGGTGCAAAGTAATAACAAAATAACTACTGTAAAAACCTTATTGTCACTGGATGCCGTATCTTTGAGGTCCTTTTATTAGTCAGTGTTACTTTTCCCAGTCGTTAGTGTTCCTTGCAGAGGCCAGAGCAAAGACAGCTTGGCTCACCCCCTCCAGAAGTCAGGCCTCAAACAACTTATCCCTAGACCAGACCTTAAGGCGTTCACATGAAGCCGGCAGAAGTATGTAGCTTAGACCTTCCTTGTGTGCCGTAGGTCAGTGTACTAGTCCCTCCCCCTGAAGGTAGTGCACAGGGCGCTGCGTCGGCCACTGAGAGCACCAAGGTACTGACACACTTCCTAAATGATCTCTGCCAACAGCTGGGATGTCCGAAGACAGTGACTACACCAGTGACATCAACTATCCGGTGGGCCAGCACCCCAACTCCTCCGTGTCGCAGTTCCTGGGCGTGGCGGCTCAGATGTCCACGCCGCAGCGGTCACTCGAGACAAGCCGGGAGAACTCCTGCGAGAGGGATGATGGTGTACAGTACAGCGGGGAGACGGGCTACGGGGAAGGCTTGGACAGGGGGACGGCCGACGACTACTACAGCTACACACTCGAGCACAACAAGAAGAACGAGGGACACTTGGCGACCTCCGGCGTGCCTGACGAAGACCTCTCCTACAACAGCCGCCCTAACAACAGGAAAGACTATAGGTGCAGTTGGTTTGAGTGTTGTGTCCCTGTCCTTCTCTCTATTCCTTTTTCTTGGTCTGTTTCTCCCTCTTCCTCCCCTCCCTCTCTCCCTCCCTTTGCTCTCTCCCACTCTCTCTGTCCCTCCCGTCTCCCAGCTCCCCAGCCTATGACTTTTTAGAGGCTTCCTTCCTGGCTTTTTAGTTCTCAAAAGTCTGCCTAGTTACAATGAACAATGACTTCTTGGAATTCTTAAGCATCATTCTCTATCTGTAATAAGGAGTTTTGTCAGTATCTTTTTTTTTTTCCAAGGAGAACAGTAACTGGAGTGTAGTAATGCCATGAGACTTGTATTCCCTACTGGTTCTCACGTCTATGTTGAGGTACTCTCCATGTTGTAGTCCTTTGGCGTCTACTTGTAACCTTAGCTAACCAATTTTTCTATAAGCTTGTTATTCTATGTGTTTGATGAAGCATAGGAGAGACACTTCAGGCCACTCTTTGCTCCACCAGCTCCTCAGATGCCCTTTGGTTTCTGGACTCGGATTCAGATTTCAGATTTTTATTGAGAAAAGGGGCGGGGATATTTAGAGGAGGGGAGGGGTAGATACTTATGACTTAACCTAACCGTAAGCTAAACAAATCATATGCATGTGAGGAAGAGAAAAGGGGGTGGAGTAAACAGAGCGAAGGTAGGAGAAAGATTGGTGCCAGGCGGATGGCTTGCTGTTTGTAGTATGGGTTAAGGGGAAGGTAAGAGGCTTAAGCACCGATGCCAGAAAGCGTACTCAGAGCCTCGTATTTACCGGTTTCCGAGCCGTAGCCATTGCCAAAAACACCAATAATTAACTATTCTAACGATAACTATATATGAAGGGATTTGTTGTTAATAATAGAAAAAGGAAAATGGGAAGAACACGCGAGAAAGGAAAGAAAAGAAAGTAAGAAAATAAAGAAAATAAAAGTTCAGCTATAGAGAAAGAAAGGAAGAAAGTAGGGCATTATGTAAAGTTTATCGGGGAAATGAAAGAAAGGAAGAAGAGGAGGAGGAAAGTAAAAAAGGGAGGGAGAGAGAATTTCGCATGAGAGGCAGATTTTGGGTCGGAAATAGGCAAGCATAGAAGGCTGAGTACGACAATCTGGTAACGTTGCTCTCAAGTACATTGGTTTAAGGTATCATAGGCGACAGTTAATTCAGTCATCTATGGGAGTCACGCAATGCTCGCTGACAGGTTTTAAACTTGGGGAATATTCTACGTCTTCAAGGATGATGTTGATTAGCTTCTTGGTATATATATATATATTTTTTTTGAGTGAGAAAAAGATATAGGTTGGTATCATAAAACACTTTCAGTTCTCACATCAGCTATTTCTAAAGATCAAAGAGGGGGTCAGTAAGGTTCTAATGAGTGTTTCTTCAGGTTCAAGGTACGAAAGAAGGGTCAAACTACCACCAGGGTCATAAAACTACTGGAAATGCCCACAACTCCTATGAAAGCCTTGTCAAATATGTGTTCTTGGGCGGCGGAATGTCTTGTAATATGACCCATAGTGTTTTTATATATAAGCTTAACTTCATTGTAGTCATCTCACATCAAATCAGTTGTTTTAGCCTTACTTATCCTGTTACCAAAGACAACAAAATAACTTGGAATTAGTGCTTGGAGTTTAAACATCTCGACTGAAGAAAAACAAGACAGCAGCACATATAGAAAGCTTAAAATCAAGATCATAATGAGTAGAGACTAAAACAGCTTGATAAATTTATGTTCTGGGGTTCCAATACCACTGAATATAAGTTTGTGGGTTGTAACATCAGTTGTGGGTCAAGGGGGGCGACTACGGGGATTCTCCTGTGCATATGGTTCGTCCAATAGCTTTGAAATTTCAGTATGTTGTTTAATTAACCTGGTAGCAGCGGGGATCATGTTTCTTAATGGTTCCTCTAAGTGAGAAAAATGAGAAAAAATCATCACTCACACAAACCATTTCATAATATATATCAAAGCATTTGTGATCAGTTTATGTATCATCTATTTTTTGGGGTTTATATCATGGCAAAAATTTGGCCCATCGCTGCTACATGGTAAAGCCACAAATTTGACCCGTCGCTGCTACCGGGCTAACACGACTATAGCAGCTTGATAGCGGGTCAGCTGGGTTAGGACAACATCATTGGGTAAATCAGGCATCATGGAAAGGCTCATTTTGACTACAAGAGTTTGATAGATTACTGCTCTGTGTGGTAATGTGGCTGGGCTAAGGGTCATATTCCTAAACATTTTGGCGCCCAAGCACATACACTTAATAAGGCTTTTGTAGGATGTGTGGGCATTTCCAGGGGTAGTTTTATGACCCTGGTGGTAGTTTGACAAAGTTTCTGCACCATGCGCGTGAGGGAACACTCTTTTTTGGCATTTAGATATGATTTATTTAGGGGAAGGGAACGTTTAAGCATACTGACCTAAGTTTGAGTGGCTGGTGGCGGGAAAGACTGGCCTGGACTGTCCCTCGCATGATGAAGGAGAGTGACTGATCAGCCTCTCTCTTTGTCCTGTCCTCGTCCCCTGTAGGTATCAACCGGAACCGTGGGATGATGAAGATATCAGGTATTGAGCCAGAAGCGAGAGTATGCTTCCCATGCGCATGCCCCTTCACGACCCCCCCACCACCACCACCACCACCACCACACCCCTCTCACACCCTCACTGCAACTTGCACACATGTATACACCTGATCACCCAGACCTTTGTTCCCTTACACGACGTTCAAACGCCGCTGCCTTCGGTCACTTTTCCCTCTCAGTATTACCACATCCTCTCGGCTCCCCACACCCCTCACACCCCCACAGTAGGTTGTATTCATAGGTACATCCAGTAACTTTCCTGTTCCTTTCTTTCTCCACTCCACATCCTTCTCCTTCAAGTACTATTACTTCTACAACAAAAAATGCTGCTCAGTGCTAAAACAAAAAAATGTATTGAAAATGTCCTTCTATAATGCTGTTCCCATAAACAGAGAACAGTAGGAACCAAAAGACAAGGTTGAATTTGGTTGAAGAGGTGTCTCAGTGCTCCTCTCTTGAAAGGGCTTGTCATAGGAAGGAGGAAATACAGGCCTAGGAAGGCTGTCCCAGAGTTTACTAGTAAAAGATATTAAAGAAGGAAGAGGGTGATTAACTCTTGCATTATGAATGTGGATAGGATTGGGGTGAGCTAAAGTAGAAGGACATATACAGCAAGGCAAGTTTAGAAGAGCAGTTAGTATGAAAATATTGACTGAAGAAAGAAAGAGGAAACATTTTGTCACCTTTTTATCCAAATGTTACACCAGTCACACCTTCACTGCCGCATACCATCCACCCACTAGCCTCACCTCCCCTCGGCTCCTGCCCCACTCACATCCTCTTCCCTCACTCACTCACACAAGACTTTGATGGCAGTTTTTTCTTCTTTTCTTTCTTGCTGACTCAGCCCTTGATGCATAGTGATTTTCTATCAATTTGTTACATTTCTTTCATATTGCTTACAGGTTTTGGTCATTTTTTGAAGCTTATTCTGTATTTTGAGGAGATGTTTCAATCTTGCCTCCTGTGTTCTGCATGAATTCATTTCTACATATGCCATTTTATTATAAACTTTGGCTGCTTTTAAAAGTCTGATATGTCTTGATAATTTCTTTCACTTGGGTCCTATGACATAATACTTAAAGAAAAGATCAGATTTTTCTGGGAACTGCTTCATGAATCTGCTTGGAAATATTTATCATTTCAATCTACTTTAAAGCTGTGATGCAATTCAAGGTCATGTATCTGTTGCTTCAAGTGCCTGAGGGTAGCTGATGGGCCCCGCAGGGCTGTGTCAGTGCTCCACTCCTTCCAAATATTACCATTTATATTTTCTCTCTTTGAAGTCTGGTATACATTAGACAATCACAACACAAACCTAGATATACCTAGCATTGACTCAGTAGTAGCTGAGCACACTACTAACTTGTGTGTGGGTTTCCATGGCACGCACAGTATTCCATAGAGTTCCGTAGGAGGTTTTATTCCTCTTTTTCTGGCAAACTTTTTTCCTGATTGCTGCATGCTGCATGACATAAACCTTACCCAAGTTTATCAAAGTTGACATCACAACCAATCACTAATAGTTATATCAAAGTAATTTTAGTTACATAGTAAGTAATTATGACATGGGCAAATTTGTTGATAGCGATAGGTTACTTTTGAAATGTTTTTTTGTGTGTGTGTGTCTGTGTGTATGGGTGTGTATTTGTATTTTTGTGTGTGTGTTGTATGTGTGTGTGTGTGTGTGTGTGTGTGTGAGTGTGTGAGCATACTAAATCGTTGCACGGTGTTGTTTTTGTGTGTCAGTGTTGCAGAATGCTGTCGTGATCCTGGTGTTTGATGTGATTTGCTGCATTTTCCTTCTCCTGTTTGTCTGATCTTGTGTGGGATGTTGACGTCATGTTTGTCCGACATTGTGTGTCCTCCGTGTGTGTGTCTGTGTGTGTGCGTGTGTGTGTTCCTAGGTGTGTGCGTGTGTGTGTGCATCGCAGTGTTTCCTTCCTGCGCATGCCTCTCATAGTTGAACCACCACCTCATCTTCTTTCTCCTATCAAGAGTTTCTAAAGGTTTCCAATTCTGTGACAGATTTGTGTTTTCACTATATGATTTATTTCCCTTGTTCTCTCTCTAAAGCTACTTCAATAAAGTATTCATAAGCTTAAATGGTCAGTGTGAGATACATGTAAATATTAAAAGTGTAAATATTTTTCCATTTTTGACTTAGTAGATTAGAAAATGTGGAGGACGATTTTAATACAATGATTATTGAATTTAGCTTTTGTGTTAGATGTAGGGTAGATTTACATTCTGTGCAAGGCAGTAGTCAAAGTAATTGTTTAGAACTTGACAACCTGTAAAGTGATATAACAGTGTGAGTGGTGATCATGATTACATATTTTCCAACTAGTGAAATTTGTGATAAAGTAGAGGAATGAGTGTGTAAGTGTGTGTGTGTGTGTGTGTGTGTGTGTGTTTGTGGGTATGTGTGTGCATGTGTGGGTGTGTGTGTGCGCGTGTGTGGGTGCATGTGTACGTGCAAATGTATGTGTGTGTGGGCATGTGTGCGTGTGTGGGGGCACGTGTGTGTGTGTGTGTGTGTGTGTGTGTGTGTGTGTCATTGAAAAGTTGTGTGTGGTCATGACCTTGGTGTGCAGTTAAAACAGAGATAATTAATCTTTAATGCATATTTGGTAGTAAAAAGGTAAAAGAACCCATTTGAAAGTTATTAATTCATAACGACATATAATGTAGAATGTGTAAATGAGTATAGCTCAGGTATTATTAATAGGAAAGGAAATTTGCAGAGGAAAAGAAATCGTAAATTCATGTTCCATAGCAACCTTTTAAGAAGCAGCATGAAAATTATAAGCTCACAACAGATCAACAACCTGGAATGTGTAAATGTGTCGTAATCAAAAGGAGCAGAAAGGTAGTAGTATATAAACAGATTTTATTAATGAAGGAAAAGAAATTTGCCCAGAGACACTTTGCAAGTTCCTCGAGTGGCAGCCAGCACCGGGACGGCAAGGATGGCTGGCACTTGGCGGGGTGAGCACCTCTTGTGTTGACCTGTCACCTGATTCTCCCACAGCCCGGTCAGCTACTACAGCTCGCACGACTTCTTCTCAAACAACCAGAATGAGGAGACGACGCCCTCTAAAACAACAACAACAACAACAACAACAACAACAACCTCCAATAATGCAAGAGGGAAGCTGACAAGAGGTAAGATAGGCAGTGTTTGATCCTCTCCTTCTCCTGTACCCTCACACCTCACACCTCACCCAGCCCTCCATCTCACCCCCATTCTTCATTTTATACACACATGACCGGTAATATGTTGTTTTATTTTGTACTGTATTTTAGTCTATCACATAATTGCTCCTTAACCCTTTCCCTGCGAGTGTCCCGTGTATGAGACACAGACTTTGGTGCCGTTGCCACGAGTGTCCCACATATGGGCCAGGATAATTTCAAAGTAGTGTGCCAATTCTTTTGCGCGGAAATTTAGTGGAAATTGATTTGTGGCATCTGCTGCAGTGTTTCCATATATAAATCATATTTTGTTTGAATTGTAGTCAGTAGCCCTTGTAATGTTGAGTAGGGATGTACGACACTTTCACGCTGAGGCGTGGCAGATTTTTTTTTTTGCCATAGAATTACAAAAAATTCAGTATCAAGTGATTGAACATAAATACATAAACAGAAAATGTTTTGTTAGTGAAAAGACAAGTGCGCCACCTATTATACCCGAAGCATCTGGCACATCAGTCATCAGCATCTTTCGTCAGGCAGTGCAGTATTGCAAAAAGCTTATTCTGCAAGATGCTGTTTACTTGGATAAGAAATGTTGTAGCATTACATATTTATATATTTGTGTTCAGGAAGCAAAGTTTTATTTATTGAGGGACTTTTTTTTATAATGCTCCGCACTGAGGTGCTAAATAATTTGAAATAAGATCGCAGGAAAAGGGTTAAATACTCTACTGTAGCTAATACTTTACTGTTGAAAGTGCCATGCTACACACAAGAACAGATTGTGGATTTACCAGTAATTTATTAATTTTGTCCATATCTACCTACCTATCCATCTGTCTATATTTTCAACATCCTCTCCTTTGAAGGGAACTTTATTCAAGGCGTAAAGCACAGCACAAGAGTCTCCAACACCCTCTCAGCACTTCATTTCCTCATCCGTCAACTCTCTCTCTTCAGAAGTCATCCACTCTCTTGATCCATTTCTCTTATAGTCACCCCCTCGCACCATCTCCCTCAACGTGCACTTTTCACAAAGCCATTCTCATTCGTTCTAATCACATGTTCAAACTATGTCAAGAGTGCCACGCTTCACCTTTCGACCACTCCACAATCCACTTTCTTTGATGTCACACCCATACCTAAACTCTCATACATATCTTCATCACTTTCTGCAGCCCTACTGAACACACCACATGCACCCCTTACCTAGGTCTTTCCATGTCTATGTCTCAGATGCATATGACAGAGTTGGGAGGGTGAATTCTATGCCACACTTCTTCCTTTCATAACCCTCACATTTTACCTGTCTGCCCTTCAATACCTTGGTCTTTCCATGTCTATGTCTCAGATGCATATGACAGAGTTGGGAGGGTGAATTCTATGCCACACTTCTTCCTTTCATAACCCTCACATTTTACCTGTCTGCCCTTCAATACCTAGGTCTTTCCATGTCTATGTCTCAGATGCATATGACAGAGTTGGGAGGGTGAATTCTATGCCACACTTCTTCCTTTCTTAACCCCCACCAGTGTACACATTACCCGTCCGCCCTTCACTGCTTTCTCCTTTACTTCTTGTTTCCACGCTCCCATATTTACATAGAACTGTCCTTAGGTATTTAATTTAAGATAATTTTTTGTCTCTAGTTTTAATTAGTTATAGTTGTTGGTACTAGTTATGTTTTCCTTTACCTTTATCATTGAGTTTGATAAGTGTAGATATTGTTAGTCTTCATTGGAAAGGTTGGCTGCCAATATTTATTTACATTAACTCTTCCTCTCAGATACAGCCAACTGGAATTAAGAATATTTCATAGCTAAAGATTAAGAATATCAAGGTTAATATATTGAAAACTGACATATTGAAACTGACTCATGGCATATCTGAGAGGTTAGTTCCATACACATATTAAGTTGTCATATTTTACTTCAACCCCAGAACTTAGTAACTCATAGGAGAGTGACAAGGGTAGCCTAAACACCTATAACTATTTTTTTACGTTTCATTGCTCAATAGCCAAGCAGCACACGGAGGAAGACGGTAAACAATCATCGAAGCTTCCGTTGCAATCCTGGTTGTCCGCTTATCACCACCAGTGTCTCATGTCCCTCACACCGACCTGCCGCACTCACTCCTCTTCCGCCTCACACCCTAACCACATGTTCTTATCCTCTCTGCCCTAAGCTGCCTGTCGGGGGGGTGGGTTAGAGGCAACATCTGGGGAAGGAAAGTGAGAGAGAGAGAAGGGAAAAGGTTGGGGGATGGTAAATAGAGGGGGGGGTTGCTGTAGTAGTTGTGTGTGTGTGTGGTGGGGGTATGTAGGTGAGAGAGAGAGAGGGAGAGGGAGAGAGACTTTTGGCTTTTTTTAGTAACCGCTGATATTTACCTTACCTCAAATTCGTTTACTAAATTCTTGACTTGCTTAGTAGGCTTAAAAAATTATGCTTAGAATATACAGAGCTCAGGATTCAGTTTAAATGCATCACAATTAGCCTGATGTCCATGTTATATTAGCAAGTGTGTATGTGTGTGTTTAGATGTGAAGAATAATTGCAGTGTGTTGAGTAGTGATCCATAGGTGTTGTACATAAGGCAGCCAAGCAACCACCTCTGAGCCTTCTAATTTGAGGGCTAAACAACTGTCTCATCCTGTTCGCCCAGCCTGCTCTCTTCATGCTGACTAATGCTTGCAGCCGTAATGATGATAAAACAATAGAGAATAGGATGTAGTAAGAATTGCTTTTATTTCCCCATCCCAAAAGTAAAGCAGTAAACTAATTCTTGATAGTCAAAATACAATAGTTCCCTACTTGCTGTATAAACCCTTCATGCCATATAAATACCATCACTAATAATAACAATGATGCATCTGATAATCTCTTTAAGGATAACAATTATAAACTAGAACTGAAGATATACCATTCAGCTTTCCTTAGTTAGGGTAGCACAGAGCTTAGAATGCACAGTTAGAGCCTGCATGGTAAAGAGAGAGGACTCGAGAAGATATATACAGCTGTCCCTCAAATAGTACACGGTTTCCAATAGTTCGGTTTCGGTTTTATGTGGACTTTCAGAGAAGATTTTTTTTAAGATTTTTAAATTTCCCGACAAGCAGGAAATTTAAAAATCCTTAAAAGATCTTGTATGACAATCCATATAAAACCGAAACTAAACTATTGGAAACCGTACTATTTAACGGATGACTGTATATGCTTTTTGTCATTCATTCCCCAGAGAGTTGTTTGATCATTATGAATAGACTCCAGAGAACAATGATGGGTAAAAAGAATGATGATAAAAAGTCTGATTTGAGATTTGGGAGTACAGTATGATAGTCCGATATCGTGGTACACTTGGCTCTCGATTCAACGGATTAAGAGCGGGGAAGGGTGGTCCGTTGCTTGAAAAAGTCCGTTGCTTGAAAATACTTACATATGATAAATACCGGTATACAATAAAATTACTGTTAAAAAAAACGTAAAATGATACTGACAACCCTAATAATAAACGTAAGTATATACTGGGTAGTAGGTATATTTGTGGTCCGTTAAATCTGAAATCCGTTAAATCAGGGTCCGTTAAATCGAGAGCCGAGTGTAATTGTGTAAAGAGCGGGAAGTAGGGGAGGGGGTGGGCGGTAGGATGGAGAACAATGACTGTGTTAAAAAAAGTCTTGGAGGAGTGATTTAAGATTTGTGAGCACAGTATGATAGTCCGATATTGTAGTAATTGTATAAAGAACGGGAAATGGGGGACGGGGTGTGGGGTAGGATAGAGAACAATGACTATGTAAAAAGGTCGTGGATAAGGTGTGATTTGAGATTTTGGAGTACAGTAAAATGATGGTGATATGATGTAGTTATTTTGTGAAGAGTAGGAAATTTGAGGGGGTAAGGGTAGGACAGAGAACAGTGATGGCTAAAAAAGGGAATCATGGAGGAAGTCTGATTGAGATTTGAGAGTACAGTGAAATGAGAGTGATATAATGCAGTAATTTTGTGAAGAGTAGGAAATGAAGGGGTGTCGGGGTAGGACAGAGAACAGATATGGTTATGAAAAATCACTGAGGAAGTTTGATTGAGATTTATGAGGAATATGATAGTAATATACAGTAATTTTGTGAGGAGTAGGAAATGGAGGGAAGGATTATAGGAGGGGAAGGGGGGGAGCATGGCATCACTGTTAACTTACGGTGAAATGCAATCAGATCTTAAGACACTCCATCGCCTTCCAGGAAGCACCCGTCGCCCCAGCTTAGAGAGACAAACCACCTTATATGATGACCAGGGTGGAGGGCAGCGCACAGAAGGGACCAGTCGAGAAAACAGGTACTCTAACTACCATAGCTACTATCACCAGTACTCCTCCAGCCAGGATGACCCAAGGTATGTCCCCATCCTCCCGTAGCCACCTCAGCCCAAGCAAGGGGGAGCGGCCAACCAGGGAGAGAGCCGGACTGTTTTGCTGGTCTGCTTGGATCATTTTTTTGTGCTGTATTTTTTCACGTTTTGATGCAGTTTGGGGCTCGTCATTTTATGTCCCGGTTCAAGTTTGACCAGTGAAGGCCTCTCTCCCTCGGTGTCTGCTCCCTCCTGCTTGACCACTCCAGGCCAACACACACCCACAAAGCTGCATGCCGCCCGTCAGTCTGTTGGTTCGCCCACAGTCCTGCGCCTGCCCACCCGCCCACCCCCCATGTGGTCTCTCGTGTGTCCGTGGACCGTCGCCATCTCTCCATGTGTCTTGTTCAGTTCCTCCTCCTGCTGGCCTCACCCCTACTGTCTTCTCTTCCCTGCTGTCCTGCCGCTGCTGCGTGACATGAAGGGGCCCTGCACCTCTTCCAGGATATGTTGGGGGCAGCGGTCCTCGCTGCCTCCACCTCTGGCTCCTGCCACCACCACCCTCAGCTTCAGGCCATCAGTAGCCTTACTAGTGCACCTTCTTCCTCTTGACCCACCGGGGGAGTCAGGTGCTGAGGGATTAGCTAAACCTTGCTCGAAAAATCAGCTAAGAGTAATGGAAGAGTTGAGTGTACCATGCTGGACTATCTCAGAATCAGCTGAACCTTTCTTGGTTAACTAGCAAGAAGCAGGTGAATAGCCAATTACACCATACTGGTCTAAATTTGGATTAGCTAAACCTTTCTTGATAAATCAGTTAAAAGTAATTGCACAGATGAGTGTATTATACTGGACTAACTCCAAATTAGCTGAACCTTTCTTGGTTAACCAGCAAAAAGCAGTTGAATAGTCACATGTACTATACTGGTCTAAACTGGGAATAGCTAAACCTTTCCTTGATAAGTCAGCAAAAAGTGATGGTATGGCCAAGTACTTCATACTGGACTCGCCAGGCTGATTTTGGTTCACTGGATGAACTGGTTGTACTGAATTTTGAGCCCACATTTTGCATCTCATTGTCAGACAGAAATGTTGGTTTTGATTATGTACATGTAAACAATATTGTATGCAGGTCATTCATGGTAGTACAGTCACCAAATATATCACACTGACCTGAGGGTTTAGGTCTTTATGGAAAGCTTAGTTTATGCTGCATTGGGTGAGAATGTGAAGAAAATGAATGTTAGTGTGTGTGATTGTCTTTGTGTGAAGAATATGCAAAAAATTCAATAATGCTGTGGATGAGGAGACAGGATTTGTTGAAATTTAACAGTATACGATATGTGAGAGATGAGATGTAGAGGTTGTAGAACTGCAATTATTTTGATTGACTACAAGAGGTCTTAAGAGGATGAACTGAGGAACCACTGAAGCCAAGATTGCACTGCCTGCTTCATTATGGCTTAAGAAGTCATTCAATTCTTGCAAAGTAACTGAGCAGCTGAACTGGAATATTTCACTGCAGTTATGACTTGAATATGAGTATGATTTTGCTATGAGAAAATTTCTAAATATCCTTTTTAAAATCTAGGTTGTTCCTCCTAGTTCACTGTGAAATGGGTTATAATGGCTTCAATGAATAAGCATTAGGTGTTGTGCTCCACTTGAAATACTTTTGTAATGAATGAGCTATCTCCAGGCAGCCTTGAGGAACAGTTATGTAATAGTGACATGTGCAGCTACTACTACTACTACTACTACTACTACTACTATTTTTTTTTTCACAGCAGAGGAAACAGCTCAAGGGGAAAAGAAAGGAAACAATAATGAAAAAAAAAGCATAAGTTGTTAGGATTACACTAGAGATTTTGCACTTGGTAAGCAGGAGTCTTCATTCAGATACACAAATGTTTAGTACTGTCACAAGGGAGCCAGTGGGAAGCAGTGAGGATGAAAGGTTGTGTAAGGGCTTGGGACTTCTCCTGTGTGTGACTTCAATATAAATAATAGTTTTGGAAGTTTTTTTTTAGGGCAATCATATATGTTAGTGGTAGCTGCTGTGTAGGGTATGATACTTTAGGAAGGGGCTCTGAGCAGCAACACTAGTGAGATAGGTTGGTGGTTTTCCTTATTACTGGGCTAAAAACTGGGCAGCAACACTAGTGAGATAGGATGGTGGTTTTCCTTATTATTGGGCTAAAAACTGGGCAGCAACACTAGTGAGATAGGTTGGTGGTTTTCCTTATTACTGGGCTAAAAATTGAGCAGCAACACTAGTGAGATAGGATGGTGGTTTTCCTTATTATTGGGCTAAAAATTGAGCAGCAACACCAGTGAGATAGGATGGTGGTTTTCCTTATTATTGAGCAAAAAATTGAGCAGCAACACTAGTGAGATAGGATGGTGGTTTTCCTTATTATTGGGCTAGATTACTTTGATCAGCGGTATTAGAAAGTCTTTTATCATGTGCATTAAGCAGATTATATTCCTGCGTTATACTTGCAACAGCTACATCAGAAAACCTAACTTAAATCAACTGAATGAAGAATTGAATGAGAGAGGAAATTATATAAAAAATAAACCCATTTCTCGGACTTTTGTGTTCAGAAATATGGCCAATGGTAGTGTTGTGTCCAGACCTCACTCGGAATGTTGTCAAGTTCTTCCTATACATGTGTTACAAATGTGTGTGGTATTGTGTGTAACCTGTACTCATTCTCTACTCACTAAATGGTGCCTCAAGTTCTTCTATGTTCCCTATGTATCTACTGTTTCAATATTCCGCCTAATGAGAATGAAGACCTGTGGGAAATAATTGTTCAGGCTTTTGCACTTTTATTTCCCTATGTAAATAACTACTGTAAGCCCTAATCACTGCTCTTTTACACCAATCTTTTGTAGTACCATGTGAGTGTTTTGTGTCACAGCTGTGGTACTATTTTTTTGTGTTCTTACTGGAGCCTCAACACCCTGTCTCCTTACTTTTGTGTGTGTCATTTGTTGCCTCCACATGAACTTGGCATCTGATCTCTGTTTTCACACTCTCACCTTCTGCAATATGAGTTTTGGGTCTTCAGTTACACCCACTGATGTTAGTTTTCTCCTCATGGGTATAGTCCTTTGTTTTTATGTCTAGTTACTGTGTTTTAAAAGTTGTAGGTTTTTGTAGCTCTTCATCATCCCATCTCCAGTGTGTCCTGCATAGCTGTGTACGTGTGACTGGCATAAGTGTTGTCATGGTGAGAGGTGAATGCCGGCTCACAGTTCCTACTTGAGTTTCAGTGTTTGTTAGGGTTTTCTCGTACAGATTTCCTTTTTTTAGGCAATCAGCTTTGTTTTATTCACATGGCATTTGATATATAGTTATGAAGGAAGTTATTTTTTTTTAACTCATGTTGGTTTTGAAATGAAAGGACAACCCTGACTTATGTCCTAGATTTTAATGGGAAAATTTTTGCTCAGTATCTTGATAATTTGGGACAAGGTTGAAGATCACCTTATTGTCCCTGGGAGGTGATGAGGCCACCCCTCCAACACCTGCCCGCTAGAGCCTCACACAGCCCACTTCACCCGGGCAGCCCAGCTCTCCCCCACGTGGGTGTTGCGTCCCCCAATCCCCCACCTCCTGTTGGCTTTGCTCAAGTAGCCTTGTTGACCACCAGTACTGTCTGTTCTGTGCCCCTCCCCCCACCGGGCACCAGCCCCAAGAGTGCCAATGGGTGCCACTGTAACATGTAGTTGTAGCAGTATTTTACTCCCAGTAGAAGTAGATCTGTAACAAGAGGCTGCTTCATAAATTCTACCATACTACTCTGATTACTACAGTAAATATGTTGCTGCTTCTTAGCTAATGAATTTTGGCTCTGCTGTAGCTTAGTAGAATGAATCAACCATTGAAGTATTTGTAGGCATACACTTTTCAAATTATCTGAATTTTTACTTAAAGTGTTAGGAAGATGGTATTTAATAACTTCCTAGACAATATGACCCCCCCTAAAAGTAATATATTTACATAGTAGGTTATTTTGTAATTTCTTTTACAGAAGTCTACTGTCATCACATATAGGTTAACCATTGCAAGAAACCACTTACACTTGTGAAATAGTTTATACTATTTATATTTTCTTAATCACCTTTCTGTTATATATCATCCCTCTTAGTGTGACCCTTAAGGTATGTATTCAGTTTACTCCTGAGAAGCATTCTTAAATTCCTCTCACTGGTACATCAGCTGCTGTAGTCAGGGCGTGGTGGCAGGCTGTTGTCCTTAGCTGTGCTGGAGAATAGATCTTGTAGCACTGAGGAAGTATATAGCATCAGTACCAGGAGGCAGCACAGAGCCTGGGGCACCACTAGGACCTCATGACTGATCCCCAGAACTAACTGTCTCAGCAGGAGTCTGGGATGTTTTGGCTAGATCCTCACTGTAGGTTTTCATCCCTTGCTCTGTCGTGATGGCTTCCTGTATGGCAGCACATTACACTCAGGAACAGTGGTTTGTGTTGATCTTTGTAGGTTTGTAGGGTTTTTATTGATTTACTGTGTGACATGATGATGTATGAATGATAAATGTATCACAGTTGTTTCATGCTGTGGTTCTGGTATGTCATTTAAAAATGTATAAGTATTTTCCTGATGCCCCAGTGAACTTTTGTTTTTTTCTTTCATATGTTTCTTCACAGAGTTCATATAATATTCATTAAAAGAATTTTACTCCACACATGCTCCAACATAATAACTTCTGTATGTATGATTGTAAGTGAAAACAATATACAACCATCGTGTTGGCAGTAAGTTTGCCTTTAGTTATCCTGGACAGGTGCCATCATCACCACCAGGAACCTTACCTACACTTACTCTTGATGATACTCTGTCCCACTCTACTTATTTACACAAGATGATGATGATAAATGCCAGTGATCATGATATTTATATGCTATATTTCCTAATGAAGCGAGTAAGTATTCCCATCATTATAACAGTAATTCTTAATCAAGTTCATTGGAAACATTTTTGCATTGATATTAATGTTGTTTTGTCTCCTTGCAGTGCACAGCCGGCGGGAGAGGGTGAGGCAGGCAAGGAGGACCGCACGGATCAGGGTTACCAGAATGAGCAGGAGGGGTGGTATGACAAGGAGAGGACAGATGGGTACTATGGTGACTACAACAAAGAGTGCTTCAAGGACGAGGGGTACCAGAATGATAAGAGTGATGACGGGTATGCGGGGGAGCAGTACGACCAGTATGGGTACGGCTATGACCAGTATTCCGGGTATGACGAATATTATGGGTACGATAAGACGGGAGAAAATTACGACTATGCTCAGTACGGTTACTATGGGGAAGACGGGACGTGGATTTACTACCAGAATTACGATGGTTATTATGGGTACTACGACGAGGCTGGTGTCTTTCACACTTACAATGAGAACTATAATTATGCCTACCGGAGCAATGAACACTTGGACTCGATGGCAGAGCTGCAAGGTGATAGTGGCAAAGCTCTTGACGCTTCCAAGATGATCACTGCTCCCTCCAGCCTTGCCTCCACCCTCACCATCACCACCTCAGCCATCACCACCACTAAAGCCCTCAACTCGGTGCTCCCCACCACCACCACTTCCTCCTCCACCACTGCAAAGTCTGTGGGCAACCACGTGGCACCCACGCGGACAACACAGCAGAAAGCAGATGCTCTCCTCAACAAGTTTCTTCCTCAGCTTCCCATCTCTCTCCCCTCCACTCTTACCACCACCACTGCTGCTGCCACCACCACTGCCACCACCACCACCGTCACCACGACACAGTCCAACCGGCCACAGGTGCAGCCAGCAGTCCCCCAAGCTACACCTCTTGCAGCACAGCAGCGCCTTGCTCAACAAAAGCAGCAGCAGCAGCAGCAGCAACAACAAAAGCAGCAGCAGCAGCAGCAGCAACAACAAGCCAAGCCTGCTGCTGGTGGCTTTGGTCTGTTTGGTGGAATGAACAAGAAAGGCGGCCTTTTCAATGCCATGTCTGGCATCACGTCCAAAGTGAGCGACACTCTCAATACTGCTGTGAAGGAAGTCTCTGCAACTGCTGCAGCAGCAGCACAGCAGGCCAATGTTGCTGCACAGCAGACAACTAAAGTTGCCACAGCCAAGGCAGCAGCAGCAGCCAAGAGTGCAGGTGTAGTTCCTGGACAGCATGGGCAAAAACAACCTTCCCCTGCTCAGCCGACAAAGCCGCCAACCTCCATGGCCCGAACCCTCACCAAGCAGGAGAGTGTCAGGAGTGACAAAATGCCCACAGACGAGGCGGAGCGGCGATCGCTGGCCACTCTGCCGGAGACCACGGACCCCAGCTACCAGGGAGAGCTAGACCAGGTGAGGGCTTGTCATCTACTGGAACTACATTCAAGTATGATTTTGAGAAAATATTGAACTAATAAAGGCATTAAAATGCTGCACATAATAGGCTTTTTGATTCATAACAACTGTTAGCTGAGTTTTTCTAACCATGTCTTATGTTTGATTTATGCTCTTTGCTACTTACTAATCTATATTAGTGAAAGGATGGTGTTTGTATTCTGCATAACCAAGAATGTTATGATATTGGTGGATAAATGTAGACTAAGTAGAAAGCTTTTACAGCTTTTTCACTTTTCGTCATGATAAATTATTTTAGAAATGTTGCTGCGGCTGTGTCTTCACTAACACTTTTGTCGTCAGTCCCTGTGGCAGCAGGACAGCTACGAGACGGCCATCACGGACAGGACGCAGCAGCGGCAGGACAGCTACGAGACGGCTCCCGAAGACTCTCTCTACGACGAGGACATCCACGGCCCGGAAGAATACTACGACGAAGACTACGAGGGCCACTGGGACAGGAGAGGATACCCTGGTCATGTGAGTATGCACACACACCCGGCGGAGAGTCACCTGCTGGAATAGGGTAATGGTCTCAGGTGCATATGGTAAAGAGCCTCTTTTATTTATTTTTTAGGCTATTGTAACATAGCCAGGCATGTATTCTTAATCTAATCATTATAATGCATTCATTTACCAAACATTTCTTGCTGAGCTGGAGGACAAAATCACACTTGTCTTGACATTACTGTAGTCTAGTGCATTGTGCCTTTCAAGTAGACTTAGTGAGAAAACCTTGCATAACTAACAGTGGAGAGCCATCCAGTTACCTTTGATCACCTCCAGGGCATAGTTTTTGTAGTTAGGTTGCATTAATTAAACCCATCTGTAAAGAAGCCTCACAAGGTTAGCCATGACCATACACTTAAGCCTGGTCACTGTCCCAGCAGTATGCTAAGTTAAGCCTCTGTAACCCATAAGGACCCTTACTACGATGATGATTACTATGACGATGACCGCCGTTCTCAAATCTACGAGGACGATTACTACCCAGACTCCTTCGATAATGATGATGTATCGAGCATAGTGGGCACAGAGCGTGGCTTGCCTCGGTACTCGTCGCAGGTGAGGCTTCCTAGAGTCCCCCTCCTCTCACTTCCAGTCTCCTCAGTATTCCCTCAGCTAACTCAGCACAAAGCTAGAATCCAAGAACTGTTATCAGGGAGAACCAGTCAGGGAGCATTGAAATCAGAAATGATAAATCAGGAAAACTAAACAACAGAAACTGGTTGTATGTCACTTGGCCGGGAATCAAGAGAGATACGTCCCAAGACACTGTCAGTTCAGTGATAGATGAAAATTGCTCTTCCAACTCCTAGAAAATATTTGACTAATGACAAATGCATATGGTTATTAAGGATGCAGATAAGAAAAAAAGGTTTGGAAAATTGTCTTCTGTTATATTGAACTGAATATGTAAGATGAGTTATGATACCAACGTATTTCTCAGTGTGCCACAAGGTGACAGCCAGCAGTCATTTGGTGTTCAGCTGTGGCAAGGTTGAAAGGATGATTAAGTAACAGCCATGCTGCATCACTCTTTAGGAGGCAGCATTTATAACAAAGAAGTAGGCTTGCCTGCACATTCTCCCTGTAAGAAAATCATGGTGGAAAAGCTGTCCTGTTCTTAGGAACTAATAGATTTCTGCTCATGATGGCACTGCGGTGCTCATCACATTTTAGGTGTAGGTGCAGGCAGCCTCACGTGAGCTGAGGTGTGAGAGCAGCAAGGTTTTTACCTTTTCTTTCTTTTTAACCACAATGGCATATTGTGGTAAGGTCGTGCCTTGCAGCAGCATTACCAGCATTGCATGTTTGAGGGAATGATGAGGTGGATGAAGATGCACTGTTACTATTACTTTAATGCTACTTTGCATAATTCTCTAGTAGTTAGTTTGCTTTTTGCTGAAGTCTTGAATCAACACAAGCAGGGATGTGCATTGTTCACTCTTCACAAACATGACCACACATGTTAAGGTGACATGCACTGACATGGGTATGTTTGTTATCAAGAGTTTGATAATTTGGAAAATATATTTTCCTGGATATTTACACCATCATAAGGTTGGTACAGTGTAACAAGCATTTGCTTTACTTAAACAGTACAATGTACACAGCTAAGAAGTAGTTTATTATTTGATAAAAAATAAATATTAAAAAGTATATATTGATGTGTGCTGGTATAGATGTGCATATGTTTGCTTTTTTGTGTGTGTGTGTTGGGGTAACACTGTCAGGGTGGGCCAGGTGGTCACCACACTCCACATGCCCTGCAGGGGTCGGGTGAGAGGTTCCTGGACGGAGACACGCAGTACTCGACTGAGTATGAGAGTGGCACGGAGTCCAGGGAAGCTGTGAACGACCGGATAGAACCCTACCCTGGAGACCTGAGCAAGGTGAGCACATGTGTGAGTGTGTCTGTTTGTGTGTGTGTGTGTCAGGAGGTACAATAGAAGCAGGGAACATATAGGATGTGTTGTACAAGTGTGCAGGGCTCAATCTCCATTTCATTTCACCAAAGTGAAGCTTGTAAGGGCAGTACAGCTATCTGCTGAAGGGAAGTATGGTATGCATTATGAAAGCAGTTTAGATTTCTGTCACTGCTCTTTTGAGGATCTTTGCCAAAGCTTTTCAGTTAGACAAATTGCATAGCTACGTATCAGTGAGTTACTAATGAAATTCAAACATTTTGACAAAGCCTTTGAACTGCAAGGGGGTTTAATGTACACCCTTGTAGTTATACAATGGCAGCAATAGTCACTTACTGATGTTCAAACTATGTAATTATGACATGGGAAATTGTGGAGGTTCTGTATTCATAACCATGAAACAATCTCTGCAAGTCTCATGGCAGGAGTGTGGTGCAGGTAAGTGTGAGTCCTGACTCTGCGTGTGTTGTGGTGGCCGTGTGCCGGGTGTTGGGGCCGCACCCGAGTGTGTGCTTGGCCAGGCCGTGTGGTGTGTCGGGAGAAAGGTGGGTGGTGAGTCTGCAGCGCTGTGCTGGCGCGGACTCCAGTAATGGTGTGTGCTGCCACAATAGGCTTATCCCTTTCCACATTTCATATATGTATTAATTAGAAGTAGTACTGTAGTATTTTTCTGCAAATTGTTGTGCTATGTAATCCATTTTATATACATCTAGTATTATTGCAGGTTTTTATATTATTTTTGTGTGGTTCAGGTAACATTTTTTGAATTGGAAATTTGCTTTTTCCCTGCCACTAGTGGTGATGGAGGCGTGAGTGTGAGTGAGTGTGTGACTAGGAGGGTGAAAGAGGGTGCCGGGTGCGATCTTGGGTCTTTTCCTCCTGTGTTACAGTGCCACACGAACACTCAGCTCAAGCAGATTATGTTCACTGTTTACTTAAAGCTGCAAATATGTGCATTAATCTTACTGAACTTACACCCTCATTCATATGATCATAATCTCTAAAATATGCAAAAGGTAATTACTAAAACAAACATTTATCCAAAGCAACTCTGCCTTTTTCTATTTCCATCATCCTTCTTACTTTTCTTTGTTATTCAAAGCTTTCTATTCCTTCTTTCTTAGGAAAATGAGGAGAAGCCACAGGAATCTAAGGTGAATATTTCTGCTTACATTAATCCTGCTAGACTTTTGGTACACTAGTTCCTTTCCCTTGTCTCTCGCGTCCGACGCTCTCTCAAAACTGCAAGCTAGGCTGAAACTTTGACAGTGGTGTCGCCATAAATGAGAGTAGAAAGTGAGGCACACACGGGTTGTTTTTAATCCAGAGTGGTATCAGTGCTAAGTGGTATACGTATTGTATTATGCTCCTAATTTTGGCAATGAAACAGCTTTTCACAAAATCAGCATAACAAGCTTTTGTAAAAAGCGACTTAATTTTACGTGTTTTCGTTGTTCGTGAGTCAAGAGCACATGTGAACACAGTGTTGTACATAAAGAGTTCATTTTTATGCTTTGTGTCTCAGATTGAATTGCAAGTGGTACGTAGTTGCTTGTATTGGGTCTTGTGCGTCTCCAGTGTTCATGATATACTCAGATATATCCATTGTGATGTTATATTTGTCATGATTGTCTCTTGTCTCCTCACTGAGTTGATATGTTCGTTCTCATGTCCAGTGTCTTGTCTGAGTACAAGTGTAGTAATCATGCTGTCACAGGTACCACCTGTCTGTGGTCTGTTACCACAAGATCAATGATAAAAGTTTTCAGCACAGTGAACAACAAAATTTTGTAATTAATAAGCATTGACCAGCTTTTCTACATAGTTACAAGTCACTTATTTGAGATTTCCTTTATGTTTCCCCTAAATAGTCAATGAAAGAAGTTTTTGTGAAGCTCAGTCAATATTTTGAGAATACGTAGTTGTTAATATTTACCCATACTTAAAACATGACTAAATTACCTTTTTCACAGTAGAGACTAGATGAAAAGTTAAGAGTATGATGGAACGTAGAGCCTAGACCAATGACCAGACCCCACCACCACTAGCAGCACTCCTCCCTCGGTGGCCCTCAAGCGTACTCCTTCAGTTTTATTTCCCTTCACTTGACAGACAACTGTTTTGTTGCCTCAGTCCCCTCATGATGAGTTCCAGCTGTCCCTCCCTTGCACTGTTCTCTTCTCTTGTACACAGGCAACCTTGATCCCTTATTTTTCCCCTTGCCCCACATATTCTCCTGCTTCCCTATACAAACTAAAAACAGAGATAATAACATAGTACCCTCAATAAATAACATGTAAATATAGTCTTTAATAAGAATATGTTTTGGGAGTCGCTCACCTCTCATCATATTGACACTTCCGTACCTCCTCCGCTTCCCAGATTATTGATTTCGACATGAAGACTCGGACGGAGCACGTGAAGGCGGAGAGTGAAACCGCAAAGGTGAATTTTAGTTTCTCCAGTGCATGGTCCATTCTTTGCTATCGGCAGCACTCAGATATATCCAGAGACTTGATCAAGATAACTCGCTCAGTATGAAACAAAGCAAGCAACTCTCCCCCCACTTCACTCTCCTTCACATTTCAATAAGATTTCACTGCACTGAAATATTTTTAAATATATATATATATACTATAATTTGACTGTCACAGCACACATATACTCCCTTGAGCTTAGTCTTGCCTCTAGTCTCCCCTAGTGTGTGTGTGTGTGTCTCAGTGTCCCCTTTAGGTATAGCGAAGTGCCTCATATCTGTGCCTGAGATTGCTTGTAATAGGTATACATAAAACCTTTATTTTTCATTTTACATTTTTGGTTATTAAAATTGCCTCGACCAGTAAACTGTACTCGCTGATGCAGATATAGAATTAGTTTAAGTAAAGACAGATGGCCATGATGTCACTAAAAGGGAATCTTCTTCAGTTTGTGTGAATGAAGGTTATGAAGCTTTTGTTTATTTCATATAAATAGATGATGTAGCTATGGGAAGCAAATACCATGAGCAAAGTAAGGAAGTGTTCCTTCATAATGCCACAAAAAGACTCATAGACTTCATAGACTTCATAGAATATTGCTTTTTAGTAATCCTAAGGTTATACATGATTCATATCTTCAATTAATCTAGATCACTTAACTAATTAATAGTTCACAAAAACTAATATGTAGGCATAATGATGCCATTTGAAGAGCTCACTGAGTCAAGGTAGACTGAGCTGCACTTGACTAAAGCTCGCACTATCAATCACTGGTAATAACAACACCCAGTTATATGCAATCTTGTTGGGGTATGATGAAGGTCTACCATGAAGTACAGAATAGCAGAATGAACTGTCATGGTTTTGTTGAAACAGTTATATTTTAATTGCTAGTGTGCTTGTGTACAGGTGGACGTGTATGGAAGTGGTTACTGAGGGTCTTTACACAGTTCTCTGGTATATCTACACACTCTTCCCTTCCTATTCGATGGTCTCCAAAACTGTGCACTGCCTTTGTATTCCTAGAAAAATTGGTACCACTCTAAGTCTTGGGAAATCAGCACACACCAACTCCCACACGTTAGGTCACTGATTGATAGCTTGGCAAAGTGTAGCATTCCTGGCTGACGTGAGCACCGGGAGCACTAGATTGTGAGCTTTTATTGCCACCCACATGGCACTGTCACCTTGGCTTTCTGTGTTGATGGCACTGAGGTGTGGTTGTTTTTAGGTGTCCCCAGAGGGAGGTTCTACCAGAGAGACCTCAGCAAACAACAAAAAGATGTTATTCGAGGCAAAGATGATGCAAATGTCCAATGATAAGTCCGCTGTAGCGCCCTCTGAGAAGGTGAACACCTGCATGTTCTCTTTGCATGTCATCATGATAGAATTTAAAGAAATAGGAGTAATTAGTTCTCCTAAGGTGCATTTGTGGTGAGAAGTTTGCTGTGCCAAAACTCAGTTACAACATTTTGAGACATGGTGTTTCTAGCTACATAGTTGCTGTGTGCTGCACCACAGGTTCAGGCTGTAGGTGAGAAACCTCACACTCTTAGTGACGGAAACATTGCTGAAAAGGAGCTGCCAGACCAGCCCGCAGACCAGGCCCAGACCCTGGCAGAGGCTCCCTCCCCGAGTAAAAGCCTGGCCGAGGCTGACGTACCAGCCGTGCCAGCAGGCAAGGATGATGTGACCTCAGGGGAACACTCCATTAAGACTCAAAGTCAGACAGAAAAGAGTAAAGATAAACTTTTCAATTTTGAGGCCAAGCTGAGGCAAGTTCAGCTCGGCCCCTCGACACTGTCCTCCCAAGCACAGGTGAATAGAGGCATCACTTAGACACTTTGCTTTCCTCACATCTCCAACAGTTTACCACTACATGGAAATTTTCAAGATTCTTCCTCTCACAAGAAATAATAAGCTTCAACTTTTATGTCTGATTCACATTGGTACCACCTTAATTCTGTCTCCTGAGGCATGTTAAGTGAATCTCTCGGGGCCTCCGCCCAGCATGCTGAACCAACCATCTGCTTCCTGCATGGCCAGCACGGGGCCTCCCGGTGGCTGACACCCACCTGACGCTGGCACTCTTGTCACTGCCTTCTCAAAGTTGCCAATGAAATATATTCTGGAATACTCTTAAGAAACATGTTCAGGAAACTTTCTGTCTCTTACTGTCTTAATTTTCGTGTCTGAGTTCTGTCAGTGTGCTTGGTACAGGCATGTCGGCTGCTCTACCAGCACTCCATCTTGTGGGACTCGGTATTACTTGGCGGGAAATATTTACGCATGAGTCTTGACTGCTTCTCTTGATTATTTGTTGAAGATGCAGGACTTACTCTCTGAAATGTCATGTGTGTTTATCATATTTTTACTGCATATCTGTTCGTCTCAATAGAGAACTTTAGTGACTTTTTATTTTCTATGATGAACTTGATAAGTTTGCGAGCTTTCTATTTACTGTTCTTTCATAAGATATAGACTTGTGCGTAAAAGGATTGATTAGGAAACAGACTCATGTTTTTCTTGGTGTCTCACAGTTGTTCCTTTTTGTGAATTTATGCTGACTTGTATCTTGACTTTTGGAAGTAGGGACTCAGTGCTCTCTGAGTGAAGTGTGTAACCTTTGTGAAGCTGACCCTGTGACGATGAATAACTTGCTCTTCACTGTTCAGAGTGGTCCCACAGCGACCACCCTGAGCCAGCCTACTGAGCAGGTATCTAGGCAGAGCTCCTTCGAGGACAAAATGCGACAGATGAAAGGAATACTAAAGCTTCCAACGTTACCTACATCCCTTCCCACCTCTTTACCCATCAAGGTGATTCTTGCTCACATGGATGGGTTCTGAAACTTATTATGATCTTCCAATTACTCTAGAGGTTCATGAATGTGTATTACAGTGATAATTGATAATTTTCAGATCCCATCTTCTTTTTTCTATCTTCCATATAATGTGCATGAATATATTATGAGGAATATTGCTAACTTGTCTTATTATTTATTGATATGTTCAGGGACTTTGGGTAATTTCTCCAAACTGTAAATTTTTTCATAGATACCCAATTTAACGGGAGTCTCAGTGCCTAAACCCCAGGCCAGTGGCGCTGCCTCGGCCAGCCGGCCCGCAGCAGCAGCAGAACAGGTCAAGGAGGCTGAACACCCACCTCCGCAGAAGGTGAAGTGTAGGCGTATTTCATCTCTCTCTTTAATACGGCCGCTACTCTCTCAGGCAATCAGTAACTTGCATGTGCCACTCACTCTCCTCATTCCGAGAAGGGCTGAGTTGGTGTCCCCAGACCCCTGTACTCAGGGGAAAGTAGACCAAGTCCAGACTGATAGACCAGACCTTGTGCAGTCCTCGGCCCACCTTGTGCTTGCTTCCTGTAGGGTTAATAGACCAACAGCAATTTGGATGTGAGCACTAATATGGCAAAATTAGTGTAAAGTTGAATATGTCACATCAAATTGTAGGTAAGACCCATGCATATATCTGATGGGTCACTTCATTTACACCTGGCTTGCCCAATTTGATTCATCATTCTCCCCATGCTCTGAGTGGAAGACTGTTACTGACAAGCATTTTTCCAATAGTGTTCACTTATTACTTACTCATCTTCTACAGCATAGAGCTGTTTGCTAAACTGCTTGCCATAAGTTCAGTGTGTCCTTCCAAGCCACAAACTAAAAGTATATATAGTAGTATGACCTCCCTTAACTGTCAGTAGACATAGTTGTAAATAAAGTTGCCTCAAGTGTAGGTAGATATGATTTTTTCTAAATTGATAAGTTCAGCTCCCGTAACTAACATTAATAGTATGTATGAAGGAGTTGACACTTTGCACACCACCAATCCCTCCACTCAGAGCAGTGGCACAGGTAGAGGCTGCGGCACAGGTCTGGAGGCTCTGCCAGGCAGGCAAGCATCGTAATAGACTTTGGCAAAATTTTTGCAAGTTCTAGAGAGAATAAAATAGTAGTTTACTGTATATACATATTAGATTGCTTATAGAGAGAGAGAAATAAGCAGAAAATATATTACCAGATATAACTTTTCTCTAAACATCACTATAAAGTTGTATAGCACCTTTTGGCTTCTAAAGAACCTTTAGGTAGTTCATTACTCCTTAGTGGCTGTACATCCATGTAATGGAGTTAGTGTACAGTTGCCTCTACTGTAATGTTGCGGCTCTCTGAGTCATGGAACATCTCAATACTCTTTTTAGTGGATGACTTATTTTTCATGCATTTTAATGATGATGATTAATGATGTCAATATTTGTAACATCCATATACATACATACATACATACATACATATATATATATATATATATATATATATATATATATATATATATATATATATATATATATATATATATATATATATATATATATATATATATATATATATATATATATATCTGTATGTGTGTGAATGTATGTATTTATGAATGATGCAAAGCATGAAATAATAGTATACGATACCTTGAAACTATTTTCAAGTTCCAGTTCATTGATAGTTTTGGTATATTTTAATGATTGTCATGAAATGTGGCTTGAAACAAATGTTTTCTGGAAGGCCCATTCCTGCAGTAAGGTTGTCTATAACTTGTGGGTTTTAGGTCACCCAGCCAGACCAAAGCAGCTCTGAACCTGCAGCAGATCAAGCCAAGAAGGACACATTTGAGGAAAAGATGAAAACTTTGCAGAAACCCAGCTCTGAGGTGATTCTGGCTCTTATAAAGCCTTTGTATTTTTGCCAAATGCTTTTTTTTGTCACCGTTTGAATTCTTCTTCAGGAAGTCGAGCATACAGTTTTGCACCTCTGGTGTTTTAACCAGAAATCTGACCAAGTGTCTCACTTACCTGTATCATTTTCCTGCGCACATCAAACCTTTGGCTTCACGTCCACATTCTATCCCTGACAGACCTTTGCGCATGCTGTGCAGCAAATGAGAATCACCTGATGAAAACCCAACCCTCACCAAATTTCATATGAGCATGTCTCCCTCTTAACCCATGATCTCTCAATGCTCTCAACCACTAACTGCCCAGGGCAGTTGTGTGAGACCTCCTGTTGCAGTACATACTGAGTAGCATGACTACACTCTCCTGATCTACTGTACTCTACTCTGTTATCCTCACTGGTCTGTGCTCCCACTGATATTCTCCCATATCAGTTTTCTATCACTCTCCTCACATTATGCGCACCAGCAGTAGTTCTGTAAATTGCACCAACACCAGATATCTATTGATCTTAATGCCAACATTTATTTTACATTTT
The DNA here is from genome assembly GCF_024679095.1 of Eriocheir sinensis. Taxonomy (NCBI): domain Eukaryota; kingdom Metazoa; phylum Arthropoda; class Malacostraca; order Decapoda; family Varunidae; genus Eriocheir; species Eriocheir sinensis. Next base: position 21,528,644 of record NC_066517.1, on the reverse strand, counting down.
TATAAGTCGCATGATTTTGTTACTTAATTCCAAAATAAGTTTTACTGTAATCCTTGGTGAATTATGCCTTTTGTGGACCTGAAGGATGGCAATGATGAACACTGTTGAATAGTTCATGGAGAAGCCGCTGCTGGCCATTGCAATGCATTATCTTTGTTGATTCACAGCACTGTGAGAGGTGTGTGAAGGGTATGATGTGCACGCCACTAAACCCCAACTTGAGGCCAGTTTTTGTGCTGCCACAAAGCTACGGCTCACTGAATTACTCTTCTTTCCAAAAAGCTTAAAATTTTTGTGGTTTGGATTCTTTTCAGTAAAAGTGGCTCTTCTTGGCAGTTTGTGAGCTACAGAAGTTAGTTAAAGAAAAAAGTAACCAGTACAGAAAGCAAATAATTTATAATCATGTAAAGTTATGGAAATTAGTCCTTCATGCTTTGTTGTGAACAGACTTGTAAAGTCATTGCCACTTGCCACATTTTTTTTGGCACCATTCAAAGTAGATTTTCTGTCTATAACACTGTATGTGCTCTCTCTCTCTCTCTCTCTCTCTCTCTCTCTCTCTCTCTCTCTCTCTCTCTCTCTCTCTCTCTCTCTCTCTCTCTCTCTCTCTCTCTCTCTCTCTCTCTCTCTCTCTCTCTCTCTCTCTCTCTCTCTCTCTCTCTCTCTCTCTCTCACATAGAGTTTTGTAGTTAATTACAGGCAGATTCCTATCACATATAGTCTTTCTTCTTTTCTTTTCACTTCACACACAGCAAATAGTCATGTTCTCTTTAATATACTTGTTTGCATTTCCTTCCTTTTCCCACCTTCAACTTTTCCTCTCCCCTCTTACATGCGATAGGCACAGGTGCAGGTGGAACAGCAGGAACAAGCACAGCAACAACAACCACCACAACCACAACAGCAACCACAGTCAGAAAGATCAGTTGAGGAACAGAAGTTGGTAGCCGGGCAAGAATCCGCAGCAGTCAGTACCCGCAGTGACGTTATTGCATCCTCCGCTGACACTCCCATTGCTACCATCACTGACACTACCACCACCACCACAACCACCACCACTCCATCAACCAACACCACTACCACTTCATCCTCTCCCATGACTAACATCGCTGCCATCACCACCATTACTTCACCCTCTCCAACAACCAACACAACCATCACAACACATCCATCAGCCTCAGGAACACTCTCCACCTCCATTACCACAACTACTAACACTGCTACCCTGATGAGCGCTGCCTCGGGTGGTGTGGACGTCCAGGCTAAGGTCCCTGAGACGGCAGAGAGGGTGGAGCAAGCAGCACAGTCTCCCTCTGCACCGTCAGGCACAGAGGTGATGCCCGCTGGGTGACGTAGAAGAGCAGTAGCGTAGTCTATTGCTAAGGTGTTCAGGTGTCTGTTTATTGCTGCTGCTGCCTTGTCTCCCTCTCTGGCCCAGTCTGTGCTATCTCAGGCCAGGATTCATTACCATAGCTCGCTGCTTGCTCATTTTGCTGCAGATTAGGGTTTCAGCAGTTGTAATCTTCCCTCCAAGTGCATCTTTCCCCACTGAGGGAGAGGTAATTTTCATATTCCCGAGCCTAGATGTATCCGTAAAGGAAGTTTTGCTGCTGCCATTTGCCGCAGAGCTAGCATGGAGAGATTTATTAAGTTCTGCTCTTGTATTTTGCTGACTCCATACGCTGGCAGTTGTGGGAGGCCGGACATTCACTCGTAGCTGGGCTGAATGCAAGGCCCGTCTTAGGATACAGCTCAGGGTAGTTGTAGTGCTGCCTGGAACTGACACCTCCAGATACTACAAAACTTTTCCTTCCCTCCCTCCTCTTGGCTCTGCTCTCTGCCTGCTGAGGCTTCCTGTATCCTTGGTTTTGATGTAAGAATTTTATGTAATCCAGCTATTTTATTTGACTTCCAGATACTTTTCTACAGTTTGTTTGATTTGATTTTTTTGCTTGTTTGCCATACATACTGCTTGACATTTCTCATTTGTTTTCAGTGAGCACAACCTTCCATACTGTTGTCTCTTTAATCCTTTCACAGAGTATCCAGAGGTGTTTATTTTTGTCTTCACTGATATTAAATTCCTTTAAACTACCCCCCCCCCACAGCCCACCACAGGAGCTCAGCCCACAGAAACACCGGCTAGCCAAGAGGTGAATATTTATCCTCATGGAATATTATCTCTAATGAAAAAATGACAGTTTTGTATTTACCTTCATCTTATAATAATCACACTTAACCAGACAAATTTTCCTTTACGCCGACAGCCATCCTGCATGTTGTGTCTGTTCCATATTCTCCAAACCTTCATAACTTTGGGTGTGACATTACTTTGCAGTGCACACATGATTCCAATTACCTGTCCATATCAATGCATAAGTGGCTGACGCACCTGGAACAGCTTGGCGTCTCCTCTCCTTCCCTGCCTGAAATGCGTTATCTCTCAATTCTTAGGCTCAGGTCGAGGTTCCGCAGCAACCCGCAGAAGAAAAAGCAGCTGTGGTTGATGACAAGGTGAATCTTCTTCCATGTCTAGGATTCTTCTCATTGCTCCTTAGCACATAGGTAGCAATGTTTTTCTGGCCTTCCCAATCCCAGCACAGTCCCTCATGCTGGGGCCAATAGTTTGAAGCTTCTCGTAGGATGGCAAGAAGAAACCCGAGGCACAATTTTTAGTAGTTCATCCTGTCTTCTGTGCTCGAGTTTCTTTCCACATTGTTTATATTATGACTTTTCTCTCCTGGATTTCCTTATCTTGGGACTGGGTGATTGCAAATGGTGAACACTTCGAAGTGCTTTCTTCCACCACTGAGTGAAATTTCGTCTTTTTTGCATTTCCATAACAAGTCCTGCCATAAGACATACTATTTGTACTCTATCTACTGTGCATTTCTAAGCAGTTGAAGTTTTGTTATATATATATATCCATAACAAATTATGTGCTGATTACATCGCTTAACTTGTTGACATTGAGGGCAGAAGTGCATTTCAACTTCTGCCGCTGTGCATGCCTCGGCGGATGATGCATGACGTGTTTGCATGCCTGGTGTCCCTCTTGTTGCCAGCTGACCTTCTCACATGACCTAATGACCAAGAGTGTTTCAAAGCACTCCTTGGGTGGTGCCCTTACAGGTCTATATGATATTTAATTTTCCAATCCAAATATTCTCCCAGAAAACTTTATTCCATATTTTTAGTGTTTTCTTTACCAGGGAAAAATTTAGCAGTATATATATTTTGTAGTTTCATATTTTCTCAGGTATGTTTGGTATTGTACCTATAAAAATGATACTAGTTACCTACTAATTTTTGCTAGTCATCAATGGTAGTATTGCCATGCGTATTAGTGGACGAGGCTCTCTACATCATGAAGAGTACAATTATTCCTGCCAGATTTCAGTAGATCATAATTACATCCACTTCAGAAGGGAAGCACCTGCCTTGGACTGGGTAGCTTGGTGCACAGTAACAAGTAACATAAATAAGAGTAATAAATAGCATTCATTGTGGTTTTATTGTTTTGCAAACTAAATTATTAAGTTGCATTCATGAGTTAAATATAGCACAGTGACCAAGGAATCATGCAAGAACCACTTAATTTATTATATCCTGAACAGTTGAAACATAGCATGAATAGACATTCATGAAAGAATTCAGCTCTACTACTTTTCATCCAGCAGAGTTTAATTCAGTAATACCAATGTAAAAGGGATTTTGTCAAGTGATCAGAATGTATTGCATGATGTAGAGGTCTTGTCATAATAGCTTGGCTAGAGATAAAGAACACCCTGGTGCCTACGGGTGTTGCCATAGCTGCCAGCACTCAGTGGCTGGGAGTAGTGCTGGGATGGAGCTCCTGTGTACTAGTTCCTGGTACACTGATACACCATCCTTCAGTAATCCTCCTGACAACTTTATTTTCTTTAAACATTTAAATATAAACCAATGGGGAATATTATGTCTCTCTTCCATGATGTGGCTTATTTTAACTTCCTCATTTTTAAACTGCTTATGCTGTTTTTTAATCTCTCCTCATCTAAAAGAAAAAAAGTGGAAAAATAAATGTTTCAATGTGTGTGTGTGTGTGTGTGTGTGTGTGTGTGTGTGTGTGTGTGTGTGTGTGTGTGTGAATATACTGTGATTTCAACTCTTTCCCTCTGCTGTGGTGTTGTCGCGAGCTTACGAGAGCTGTACGTGGGCGGTGTTGGTGTGCAGTGTGTTGCCTGCCTCTACCTGTTTTCTCCCCGTGTGTCAGGTGGCAGGTGTCCCCAGCACTACCGGCCCTGCGGCCCCTGACCACCAGCCACCTCCAGTCCAGGTGAACCTCTTTATGTGCTTTGGCCTTGCTTGCTTCTTGCCTCAACTCCACTACACTCCGTTCAGATTACATTGGCAGATAAGCCCCTCCCTCTTTATTGCATGGATATTGGCAGTCCATAGTCACCTCATGCCCCTTCTCAAACTCCATCAAATTAGCTTGGCAAACAAGTCCTTCCCCCTTTCCCATTACCTGGCACATAAGCCCCGCCCCCTCTCCCATCAAATTGGCAAATAAGCCCCTCCCTCTTTAATAACTTGGCAAGTAGGCTCCTCCTCCTTTATAAACTTGGCAAATAGGCTCCTCCCCCTTTATTAACTTGGCAAATAAACCCCGCCCCATTTCCATTAACTTGGCAAATAGACCCCTCCCCTTTTTCATGAAATGTACATTATTGGCCAGTCCACAAGCAAGCCACGCCTCCGCTCTCCAGCTGCTGTACATGATTAGTGGATACCGGGAAGGGTTAAAGCTATCATGGGTTGCTGGGCTGGTGGGGCGGGGTGGGACTTGTCTGTGGAGCTCATCTTAACAGAGTGTAGCCAGTGTTCACCCTTCCCACATTGTCATGTTGGTGGAACGTTAATCACCTATTAGAACGATTGGCTTCACGGATCACCAGCTTTTTTGAAGAATGTGATTTCAATATTCTGTAAGGAAACTGGTTGCATATCCTGAAGTTCTCACAGAGGTTAATCACCAGCCATATGATACACACTTGTAGTGTTCTGTAGAGTAGCAGTTTAATAAGTAATGAGGTAATGAACTTGTTTTAAGTGTGGCTTTACATTGGCATAGTTTGTCCTGTAGCTGTAGCTCTTTATTACTATTCTTTTGTATTTGCGAGTTGTAGGAGGCGGAGGAGGAGGAGGAGGGGTTGGAGTGTTAGGTTCTTCATTTGTTACTGGTTTATATTGCGATATAACCTGATGATATTATACATTTTGGTGAAATGTAATTACGCTTCATATATATATATATGTATATATATATATATATATATATATATATATATATATATATATATATATATATATATATATATATATATATATATATATATATATATATACTGTGAAAGCAATATGTAAAGTAAATAAATGCTATTATATTCAAGAAGTGAGCGTTGACAAGCTTTCACCATGCGAGTGAACCCTCAGCAGCAGTGCTTCGCAGGCACGGTATTTGGAGGCGCATCTTGGCGCACTCAAATGTCGTAAATAAGAATATGGTGAAGGCTTGCCCAGAGCAATGTGATACATGCTCTTAGCTAGGTATTAATCATTGTTGAGAGAGTAGGCAAGCCCTTGAGAGTGAGTGTAGGGCAGTTTACTGACCGTTGGTGTGTTGCGTTGCCGCGGCAGCAGCAGCAGCAGCAGCAGGCCAAGGAGGACGCCGCCGCGCGAGGCGACGCTCAGGTATACTCTTGGCCTCCTCTCTGCTGCACGCGTCCTGCGCTTGTCCTGCATCACACACGGCTGGGCGGGGCAGCAGTGCCTTGTGGCGCGGGTTGTTCCCTCATCTTAGTCAGCCTCCCTTGACTTGACTGGCGGGATAGCTGTGGTGGGCATTGCCCTTTGAAGTAACCCGCCGGGTTGATGGGATGGAGCCTTATCAATAACAATTAATTGAAGAGTGATATGAGCGGCACCAGAAGACTCTGCCTCGCCCAGTGCCCCCTCACGGCTGTGCTGCAGTGAGGGGCAGTGTCTTATAGAAGTGTTAAGCCTCTACCGGCAGCATCTTGTGTAGACATACCGCTAGCTGCAGGGCCTCGGGGAGGGGGGAGGGCGGGGTGTAGGGGCGTAGATGCAGTATTCAGTGATCCATTAATGTTATGGATGCAGGGACAGCTGTGTAGATGCTTGTAAAGGTCGCTGGAAGGTGACAACAGAGGCAAGGCTGCACATTGTGGTCTGCGAGAACCATCAAACACAATACATAAATAGTAAATGAATTCTGTAAAAGTTAAACAACTAAAAAATAGTGAAAAGGAGTCGGAGTTACTTACCGGTCTAAAGTGGCGACATCTGAAATGAAAGTATACTGGGAAGTCTATTTTTTTACCAGCAACTCGATGCAATGTATACCTTTCAAACCTGCTATCAGATATGGTACAATTTGATTAGAATCACCGCTGTAATAACGGATTCCACTATTTCCACTCTCCCTGACTGTCACTGTAGACCTTAAAACACGTACTGTTCCCGTGGATGTCAGACGACCGCTGGTGTAATGACCTGGGCGAGGAGCACACGAGATGCTGAGTATAATCTGCCGCTCTCGACTAGACGGTTATCAGCACAGGAAATCCGTCGGGAGTGAGAAGCACTGACTGGCATCAGTGAGTGTACATGTTGAAGTCGGGTTGTGTTACCTGTGTGGCGCTGGAGGCAAAGAACGGAAAAAAAACGTAGTGCTTAGTGCTGCTGTTTGCCTGTAAGTGTTGAATGTCCGTCGATCCTTCATGCGACGAGGCGCCGCCGCTCGTCTTGCCCGGCGCTCCGGCAGAGGTGAGTTGTTTAGCGGGACGAAGAGCCATCACTGAAGAATTATTACAAGAGAGATACGTTAAAGCTGCGTGTTGCCTCGGTGCTCCTCTCCGTAGCATTATCCCTATAGCCTGGGGTGGGTAACAAAGCGATTATCATGTTAAAGGGCAGTGCTCTTCAAATTTTGGTGCCATTAAACTCCATTACAAGGATTTCCTATATCGGTTATAAAGCCTTTTGTCAGTATACTGAAGCCCGTAATCTTGAACATTTCGGCACCTCATTTTGCCTCTCGTAGAAGTTGCTGACACTTTCACGGACTGTTTTGTGATGGTGGTGATAGTTTTACCCGATTAAAGTGAATTGTCGAGTCCGTTTTGGCATAGTTTTACCCGACTATAGTGAAGTGTCGAGTCCGTTTTGGCGTTGGCCCCCGCGGGTTCGTTTCTCCCCTCTGCTCTGCCACACAGTCCCAACACCTATTTCTTCCTCTCATATGTTACCTATAGCTTACATACGAGAGGAAGAGATAGGTGTTGGGACGGTATGGCAGAGCAGAGGGGAGGAAAGGACCCGCGGGAGCCAACGCCAGACCGGCCTCGACATATTTGGAAGACTATAGTGCATCAGGAACGGGAAAATCACCCATAAAAACCCGGTCAATCTTCTCTTTAGCCTTGGAAATTAGTCGTCATGGGAGCCTGGTACGCTGAAGAATGACCAATAACGGAGGCTCCCGCAATCTGGTGTTTGATAATGACGACCGAGTACTTGCGCGCGCCGATGTCCTGCGAACCCTTGGCCGTGTGGCTCCTGTAGTGACGTTGCCAGATTGTCGTACTCAGCCTCTTATATTTTCCGACTTCCGACCCATAAACTGTCTCTTGGGCCCCAATAACTAGATTCATTTATATTCATCGTTAAAGTAGTTAATTTTCGATGTTTCTTGGCAATAGTTAGGCGTCAAAAACCGGTATAAATGCTATGCTCTGGGTACGATAATCTGGCACCGGTGAGGAGTCAGATCGGGGGAGACATGCTTAGTGAACCTGAAATTCGGAAGTTGGACCCAAAAACTGTCTCCTTGGCTCCAATAACTAGATTCATTTATATTCATCGTTAAAGTAGTTAATTCCTGATGTTTCTTGGCAATAGTTAGGCGTCTTAATCCGGTAAATACTATGCTCTGAGTACGATAATCTGGCAACGTTGAGATGCTTCGTGAGCCTGAATTCGGTCTTATGTAGAGGAAATACCAGCCCAGTCTCTCTCATGAAAACTCGCTGGAAATGGTGAGTATATTATGGCATTTTCTCGATATTCGGTAAAACTAATTGTACACATACGAAGTGAACGTAACATATTGGAACAAACAGTGGAGGCTTCTGTCAAACGCATCAGAAAATACAGAAAAAACCCGTCATAGAATTAGAGAAATATGAACGGTAAAGAGTGACGATGTGGCTTTTCTCAATATAGAAGCGAGATTAATAAATTTTGATTAGTGGAGGTTAGAAATTATACCTTCTGCCAAACGCACGGAAAAAATACTGAAGAAAAAAACGTCATAAAATTAGAGAAATATAAACGGGAAAGAGTAAAGATATGTCTTTTCTCAATATAGAAGCGAGATTAATAAATTTTGATTAGTGGAGGTTAGAAATTATACCTTCTGTCAAACGCACGGAAAAAATACTGAAGAAAAAAACGTCATAAAATTAGAGAAATATAAACGGGAAAGAGTAAAGATATGTCTTTTCTCAATATAGAAGCGAGATTAATAAATTCTGATCGGTGGAGGTTAGAAATTATACCTTCTGTCAAACGCACGGAGAAAATACGTATGAAAAAAACGTCATAAAATTAGAGATATATAAACGGCTTTTCTCAATATATGGAAGAGATAATTCTAGTCTGATTATAGGAGGTCAGAAATTACACCCGTTCCTGTAGTATTATTTTAACTTAGACGCAGCGCTGTGTTGTATCATATTCTTAGGGTTCCAATGTTGTGCAGTTCATAGGTGACATAATTAAGGTCGCTGGTTTGTGAAGGTGTACAGTGTCGCCACCTCACGCACCTGATCTATGTAAGTGTACCGAATTCTTACCTTGTGCCTGATAGCTAGTCTTAGGGGGTATAGTGTCTTTGATCATGCTCCCTGTACCGTAAGTTCTGACTCACATCCTACCTGGTGCCTGATAGCTAGTCTTAGGGGGTAGTGTCTTAGTCCATGCTCTGTACCGTAAGTTCTGACTCACATCCTACCTGGTGCCTGATAGCTATTCTTAGGAGGTAGTGAGTTAGTCCATGCTCTGTACCGTACTTTTTTTGACATAGATAGGAATGGTTGACGGAGCTGGCGAGGTTTTCTATGGCTTTTATTAATAGATATTAGTTTTTTTTATAAGTCCTGTTTCTATGCTATTTCGATAGAGCTGCCTACTTACTAGCCATATTTTTAACTATAATTCGGCTTCCTAAACATAGCAGTAGTAGAGCGATACCCAATTATTATTATTATTATTATTATTATTATTATTATTATTATTATTATTATTATTACTATTATTGCTATAGTTATTATCTCTTAGTCGGAGCAGGATGTGGCTGCATTCTATCTTGTTTCCTGCAAGCTGTAACAACAACAACAACAACAAAAAGTAGTTGATAACGCGGTTGAATTCCAAACGTTTTGCTGTCTTCCTTCTCTCTCTGAACAGCGCTCTCATAACGAACTTGCAGCAAGCCAGTGGCGTAGCTGGGGAGGAGGGGGGCCTAGTGTTTGTTTATAAGTGAATCATCTCATTCTTTCATGTGGGTGATAAGCTTTTCTTTGGGGCGGCCTGAGGGGTTTGGACAACACAGGGATGAAAGAGTGAAGATGCTGGTTAACTCTTGCAGAAGGGATTTGGACAGAACAGGGATGAGAGTGAAGATGCTGGTTAACTCTTGCAGAAGGGATTTGGACAGCTCAGGGATGAAAGAGTGAAGATGCTGGTTATGGGCCCTCTTCGATCCCCCTACAGTTACGCCACTGCTTGCAGCACTAAAACACACAACATCAGCCTTAAAACTCTGCCTGAAAAAAACACACATCAATAACAGCTTCTAGATACAAATTTACAACGATAAACTGTCCCAAATGGACTGCTTTCCTTCCTTTCTTTATTTTCTTGACATCGATCTCGCAGCTTTTAACTAAAACACACACCATCAGCTTCAAAACAATGCCTGAAAACATAAAAAAACCAGCTTCTAAGTAGGCTACAACACGATAAACTGTATCGGACGGACTGTTATTTTCTCTCTTTATTTTCTTAACATCGATCTCGCAGCTTGTAACTCAAACACACACCATCAGCTTAAAAACGATGCCTGAAAACATGAAAAACAGCTTCTAGGTACAAGTTTATAACACGATAAACTGTACCGGACGGACTGTTTTCCTTTCTTTCTTTATTTTCTTAACATCGATCTCGCAGCTTGTAACTCAAACACACATCAGCTTCAAAACTCTGCCGAAGAACAACAAAAACAGCTTCTGGCTACAACAAAATAAACTGTAGGTTACTCGACGGACTGCTTTCCTTCCTTCCCTTTATTTCTTAACATCGATCTCGCAGCTTGTAACTTAAACACACATCAGCTTCAAAACTCTGCCGAAGAACAACAAAAACAGCTTCTGGCTACAACAAAATAAACTGTAGGCTACTCGACGGACTGCTTTCCTTCCTTCCCTTTATTTCTTAACATCGATCTCGCAGTTGTTTCTAAGTCACACACCATCAGCTTCAAAACTCTGCCTAAAAACAACAAAAAACTGCTTCTGGATACAACACGATAAACTGACCCGACGGATTGTTTTCCTTCCTTTCCTTTATTTCTTTACATTGCTCTCGCAGCTTGTAACTTAAAACATACCTCGCCTGAACCTTGGCCTGAACAACAACAGCTTTCAGAACAAACTTGCAGGTGCTGCCGCTCGTGGTGATATGCATAGTGTCCTTTCTGCATAGTGCTCTCTCTTGGTCTGTAGTCCTGTAGAGCTCGTTCTGCGCATGTGCTAGTGACAGCTGCTCTCAGGACACCGGGGCCACAGGAAACTGGCCCGGGGTTATCTTTAGGCTAATGAGTATGACGCTACGATATCACTCCTCTCCTGTGTTATCTCTCTCTCTCTCTCTCTCTCTCTCTCTCTCTCTCTCTCTCTCTCTCTCTCGGTTATTTGACGTGCTGCCAGTTCTTATTTCCTTCCTTCCCTCCTTCCTTCCCCCTGACAGATACCATCACCGCCTCGCCCCTCCCAAATGAGTTTTTTCTCCCCATCAGGCGTTTCATCATGTTTCCCAATTCCTTCGCGCCATTCCATTTAGAAGGGGAAAAAAAATCCTACCGGTAAATTAAGCCGAGGTATATAAATGAGGTATCGTCTAAGGAAAAGAAAGATAGAGTTCCTTATTTTGACTACACTGTTATGTCTCGGCTCTGTTTTCGGGAGTATAATTTCTTTCCTCGCTGTGAGAACTATTGGATTGGTGCGAAGGGAAGGATAAGCAGGCCGCGGAGAAGAAAGTCAGGGGCGAGGCTGGTATTGTTTCCCTTCACTCCAGAATCAAGTCGAACTGAAACCCAACACCTAAAACCTGACATTCCTTCCACTTCATAACTGTACAATCCGTCTGCGTTAGTGACACGCCCCGCTCGGTTCCCGCCCCGCCAGATCACCAGCCCGGGGACCGTCGATGCCGCCGCCACTACCCCCGTGGGCGAGGCGCCGCGGGATGGCAAGCTGTCGCCGCTGCCGTCCACGGATGAGCGCCACGTCAGCTTCGAGGAGGATGGCGGCGTGCCCGGCGAGGAGGGGCCGCCGAAGAAGAAGATGACGGCCCGCGAGCGATGGTACTGGGCGTTCGACAAGATCGTCGCCAAACTGAACGTGAGTACCTGTTGCGCTTTTCGTTTTTCTATTGTTTTAGGGTCTGGTTCGAGTTCTGGACAACGTTACTAGAATATCGTACGCATAACATTGTATTTTCCGGTTTCTGGCCCATAAATATTGCAAAAAAAAAAATCAATAATTAACGATTTTAACAAAAATTATAAATGCATATCGTTATCTCTGTGGGTGCGATAGTTTTTAGTCAGAAATCGGCAAAAACAATACGCTAAGTACGACAATCTGGTAACGTTGGTTCTGGATTCGTTCATTTCCTTGTCAAGTCCTTCACCCGCCCTGAGGTTTGTTTATGTATTTTTCATATATTTTCTTTCGTTCAGTATTCAGGTTTCAGCGATGTTATTATCTTGGCGTCGTTTACTTAATTTTGCAGAGCGAGAAATATAGATAGTTATGCTTCCTTAACTGTGCGTCATTCTGTTGCTGTTTAATAAGTGGGCTTGTGAAGGACTTGTCAGAATTGATTTTTTTTCGTATTGTGAAGTTTCCCTGAGGCTACTGGGTGTGAGGGAGAGTCCTGGCTCATTTCCCTCTTAATGTAACTTTCTCAGCACTCGACGGTCAAAATAACTTCAACTCCTTACCGTGTTGCGCTTTTTTTTGATCAGCCATTACATATTTCAATCTTTTATTTTATCATTTATTTATTTACAACAATTATAAGGTGACAATGCCCGCCCAAATGATAAATCCGTTAAAAAGTGACAATACCTTAAAAAAATATAATCATTCCTTAAAAAAGTGGCGGGATTTCTAATAATGACAATTCCTTAAAAAAAAAAAAACGAAAGCAAAAGAAATCAAGAACGTTAGCAACTGAAGAATCAAACGCGAACACAAGGAAGATAAAATAAAAAAAAAGACAAACTAAAAAAAAAAGGAGAGGGAGAAGAAAGAATGAGAGCAAGATAAGAGATAACGAAATAAATGAAAGAAGAAGAAATAATGAACCAGAGTGAAGAGAATAAGAACTTTGCGTACGATACATCTGTTTTTTTTTTTATTGCTGTTACTCTTTTTATTTCGGCTGGTATTGTTTGTTTCTGTTGCCTTTTTGGTCTTGTTCTTCACCGGTCATATATGCGTCGCCTTTCACGTGAGTTTCCTCCGGCATTTCTCTCCTTGATCTTCCTCTCCGTCACACAGTTTTGTTTCGCCGCGTTTCTGTTGCCTCATTTTCCGCTGACAACCTCATACGACTTGTGCAATATTATGAAGCCAGTGATTTCTTCCTTGATCTCAAATTGGTTATTAAAGACCAGAGTTTAAGCCTCTTACACTCAGGCGCTCAGGGTATCATCGTTATTATTATTTTTATTATCATTATTATTATTGTTATTGTTGTTATGAATATGTACCTGTTCAACGTGAAGCTCAAGAAAGAAGAAGAGAGGACAGGTAAGCCAGGTAAGAATATTCCCGTGTAATATCTAATGATGCAGGTGGATGAGGGACGATAATTACCTATAACATTTTACCCAAGATGCAGTTTGTTGAGAGTATCGTTTTACCCTCATTTTTCTTTCCTTAACAATGTTCGTTCCTTCGCATTTCTTGTTCTTGTTATGGGGACGCGGTGGTCGAGTGGGTTATTCTTTTTGGGAAGGGACGTAATAGTTTTGTCGAGAAATAAGCTCAACTGCAGGTGATAGCAAGGGAGTCATGTGCTTGGTGGAGGACCCTCGTTGGAATAAGTGATGATTCGCACTCAAAACTATAATCTCTTAAGAAAATATTCCGCCATGAAAATACAATCCTTCCCTCCCCCCCAAAAAATTCCCCATAAAAATATAATCCTTCCAAAAAAATATTCCTCCATGAAAATACAATCCTTTCCCCCCCAAAAAAACCCCATAAAAATACAATCCTTCCCTCCCAAAACCCCCCATAAATATACAATCCTTCCCCCCAAAACCCCCCATAAAAATACAATCCCTCCCCACCAACCCCCCCATAAAAATGCAATCCTTCCCCCCCAAAAAAAACATAAAAATGCAATCCTTCCCCCCCAAAAAAAACATAAAAAAAAATCCCCCTAGAAAATACAATCCTTCCAAAAATACACATCCCGTTTCCCTCCCCCCCCCAAAAAAAAAGGAGGTGACGACTTCTCTAAAATATTGTTGATTGTAAAGAAAAATAAAAGAAATCACGCGACGGAATGCGAAGGAAGAGTGGGTGGCGGAACACGCTTGGATTCCTTAAGCCTTATCTGACAATACAAATCCTCCTCCTCCTCCTCCTCCTCCTCCTCCTCTCCCATCTTCTGCTTCACCTTTCGCATCGTCTTTTCCTTTCATTTTTATCTCGGTTGATATTTCCATTTTCTTTACTTTTTATCACGCCTTTGATATTTAATTGTTTGTTTGTTTGTTTGTTTGTTTCTGGTTTCTTTTCTTCTCTTCCTTTCCTCTTCTTCCGCTTCTTTCCCTTCGCTTCTTCTCTCCTCTTACATCCCAGTGCGCTCTCTCTCTCTCTCTCTCTCTCTCTCTCTCTCTCTCTCTCTCACGTTTTCTCCTTTATTTCTGTCTTACCTAGATTCCTTCCTCTTTTTCTTCCTTTTCTTTTACTTTTTTTTTTCTGTATCTCTCTCTCTCTCTCTCTCTCTCTCTCTCTCTCTCTCTCTCTCTCTCTCTCTCTCTCTCTCTCTCTCCTCTACTTTCCCCTCTCTTTCCCCTCTACTTTCCCCTCTCTCTCTCCCCCCTCTACTTTCCCCTCTATTTCCCCCTCTCTTTCCCCTCTCTCTCCCCTTTCCTCTTCCCCTCACCACCTCATGACAACACGTATTGGCACTTTTCCCCCTCTAACGGCACTCACATGAACTCAGCGGGAGGCTCTTCACCCCCTCCTCCTCCTCCTCCTCTTCCTCCTCCTCTTCGCTTTTGATACTTTTAGGTTTGGTGGACTTTTGTTGCCGCTTGATTTCCACGGTTTGTTATTTTTTTCTTTTTTTCTTTCCTTATTTCTTCTTTGTCTCTATCTTCTCCATTTTCATTTTTATAATTCTCTCTCTCTCCCTCCTCTTGTATTATTGTTTATATTGATTTCTATTTTTTTTCTTTTCTCTGTTTGTTCTTCGTTATCTTCTTCCGTTTTTATAATTCTCTCATTCCTCTTCTATTATTACGGTTTATTTCGATTTCTTGGGTTAATTCTTGTTTTTTTCCTTCTATTTCTCCTTCGTGATTATCTTCGTTTCCATAATTCTCTTTCCATTCTTCCATTATTACGGTTTATTTCGATTTCTTGCGTTTATTCAGTTTTTTTCCTTCTTTTTCTTCTTCGTGATTATCTTCTTCATCTTCGCCTATATCATTCTCTCGTCCCTCTTCCTGCAATACCGTTTTCTCTATGTCTTCTTCTTGTCTTTCCCATCTAACTCGCTTCTTATTGTAATTTTACCCTTTCGTTATCACCAGTATCTCCGTCTATATCATTCTCTCTTCCCTCTTCCTGCAATTCCGTTTTCTCCATGTCTTCTTCTTATCTTCTCTCTCTAACTCACTACTTATCATATTTTTACACTCTCGTTATCACCAGTATCTTTTCTTTATTGTTTTCTTCCATATTTATCTAACTCATTTCTTGCCATGTTTTTATACCTCCGATATCACCAGTTTTCTTTCTTTTCTCTTCAACATCTAACTCGTTTTCATATAATTTTTTCCTCGTTTTCTTATTTTCTTCATCGAGTTTTAGGGGTCCGTCTATTTTTACGTTTCTTCACCATATATATTTTTTCCGTGTCCAATCTCATCACGTCTATACATCTTCTCAATTTTACACCCTCTCCCTCCCTCCCTCCCTCTCTCCCTCTCTTTCCTCCCGTCCTCCCTTTCTTGGTTCATAAGGGATGGGGCTGAGGTTGAGGGAGAGGAGAAGGGGATGGAGGGAAGGAGGAAGGAGGAGGAAGACAGGGAGGGGATACGGTTGGCATCTCCCTCCCTCCCTCTCTCCCTTCCCTCCCTTGCTCCTTCCACACCTGTAACGACCACACACACTCCCTCTCCCTCCCTCTCTCTCCCTCTCCCTCTCGTGGCTCACCCCAACACACATCGCCAGTCGGTCCCTGAGTTGGCCAGCTCCTCCTCTCTTCCATCTCCTCCTCCTCCACCTCCCCCTCCGTCTCCTTCGTGGCCAGAGACAGCCCGAGTGACAGTACTCTTGTGACACTTCCTCCGCGGCGTGCTGGTGGTCAGGAGGGAGGGAAAGTGGCCGAGGAGAGATGGAAAACTTGACTTGAGTTCGACTTGAGTTCGAGTGCGAGGAGGAAGAACCGAGAGAGTGGGAGAACGGGTGGGTTGTTTTGATCTGGAAATGCTGCGAAGTGGAGAAAAAGTTGACGTGTTCTTTTGGAGGAGGAAGAACCGTGAGTGCGAGAAGGGGAAGTGTTTAGAAGTGGCGAGTCTGACTTTGAAGTGCGTTAGAAGGAATAAAGGCGAAAAAGTGTGACTACAGAGGGATTTTGAGAGGAGTGACGGGGTGGATTTTTTTTTCATCTGGAAGTGCTCAGAACAGGAGAACTTGACTTTGAAGTGCTTTAGAAGGAGGAAAGGCGAAAAAGTGTGACTACAGAGGGATTTTGGGAGGAGTGAGGGGTGGATTTTTTTTTATCTGGAAGTGCTCAGAACAGGAAAACTTGACTTTTAAGTGCTTTAGAAGGAGGAAAACGGTAAAAAGTGTGGCTCAAGATGCAGAACACTTGAAGAATAGAGGGACAGTGGGCGAGAACTGGCGGATAAGTTAAAGAAAGTGAAAATATTACCGGAAACGTTATACAAGGATAAAGGTGACGGTATGGGGAAGAGCTTGAAATCTTTACTTCAAGTGCATTAAAGGGACGAGAGAGAGAAAAAAAGTGACGGGGCCGAGGCGGAAATACTCACTGGAAGTTTTTCTCCTGTTTGTGTTGAGCTTATGAGCGTTGGGGTCAGGAGGTGTTAATCTCCAAGCTCTTTATTGGCGTTGTGTTGATTTTAATTAAAGTGATCTTGGAGGAAAAAGGGGGATAAGAGGTGACATACAGGTGACTATGAAGTGATGTGAAGTGCTTTCCTCGAGTGCAGTGTTGAGCTCGAAGTGTCTCTTGGCGATAGTGTTAAATTTAAAGTTTTCTCTGCCCGTTTTAGTTTTTTAAGTGTTCTGTTACCGTTGTGTTGATCTCCGAGTGTTCTAAGATGGGGTACTGTTGCGTTTAGGGATCTTGACAGTGTTGTGTTGCTGGTCAAAGGCTCTTAAGTGGCTCTTGTGTTGTGTTGAAAGTGCTTGACGTTGTGTTCTTTTTGAGTTCGATGTGTTCTTAGCTGTTCTTTGTTGTTGTCCTCCTCTTCCTCTGTCTCATTATCATCATCAGGTCAACGTGTTAGTGCTGAGCTGAGTGCTGTTTCGTAGGACTGAAAGATAGAGACTGTCCATGGTGCTGAGTTCGAAGTGGTGGCTGCTCTGCGCTGACTTCGAAGTGCTGAGTAAAGGGGTGTCATTGCGGTCTCTCTTGAGTTCGATGTTACTGCTGCTGAGTTTGAGGGAGAAGATTATAGGAAAAAGAGAATGAAGAGCCGTGGTGTTGATATACTGGCGATGAATTCAGAGTAGTGGTGTTGGTGGTGGTGATGATTATGGTGGTGATGATAGTTTCGGAGAGGAGTGACAGTGAAGATTGACGGCTGTAGGAATGAATAACTTAAAGGAGTGTGTGTGTGTGTGTTTTGGTGTTTAGAAGTGGTGTTTATCATAGTGATGGTGGTGATGATGATGGTGGAGATAGAGTGATGGTGGTGATTGTGAAGATAGGAAGGATGGTGATGGTGTTGTTGTTGTTGTTGTTGGTGGTGGTGGTGGTGATGATAGCAGACGTAGGATGGGTTTTGTGAATGTGATCGTTGAAATAATGATGATGATGATGATGAAGAAAATGTATTGTTAAAGCGGTGGTTGTTATAGTGTGTGGAAATGTAGATTAGAGGATACTACCACCACTACTACTACTACTACTACTACTACTACTACTACTACTACTACTATTACTCCACCTCCTTGGAATCATAACTGCTTCCCTAATAGCCGAGTGTAATTAAAGATACAAGAATGATTGCCTAAGAAATTACACACTTATATGTAAATGAGTCAACGGGGAATCATTTTTTTTATTCATTATTTATTCATGCGTATTCCTAGGTAGCAGCGTTTCTTTATTCATTTCTTCTATTTTGTTTTTATAATTTATTTTTATTTTTTGTGTGTGGGCTAATTTATTTTACTGAGATTTTTCTTTTTCGTTTTGCGTGACTATTATTTGTTTATTTATACAGTTCTTTATTTAATTGGTGGCATATTAGTTATTTGTTTATTTCTTGATTAGTATTCCAATATCAACATGCAAACGTTTTTAATATAAATGTTAATCAGAATTCTCGTAAACATCGGCCGTGTGGGTATTGGACTCTGCTTAGTTATCATCATCATCATCATCATCATCACCATTATTACTATCATTATTCTCATTCTCATTATTATTATCATCCTCATTATCCTCCTCCTCCTCCTCTGTCATCATCATCATCATCATCATCATCCTGTTTCTCATCATTATTATCATCCTCATCCTCCTCATCCTCTTCTTTCTCATCATCATCATCATCAGCGTTTTCATAATCATTCTCGACACATGAGCTTCATTTGATAACTTTTCCGAAACAAGATTATAACTACTACTACTACTACTACTACTACTACTACTACTACTACTGCTATTACTATTTACATTTACGTTCTAAGTGCATCAAATATAGAAAAATGAGAATCACCTTGTAAACAGTATCTAAAGGCCCGGTTTTTTGTGGCCTTTTACATTCACGAACTAAAAAATGAACGTCTGAAAATATCTTAATAAATGTTACGGAAAAAAATAACGTAAAAATAAACGTGAATAAATTTTTCTTTTACTCGTAATTATTAAAATGTAGTGTTGAAAATGCCACTTGTGAAGGAGGAGGAGGAGGAGGAGGAGGAGGAGGAGGAAGAACGTTAGTTAATTAAAGGTGAATATTGTGGTAGGTGAGATGGCGATGATGTGTGTGTGTGTGTGTGTGTGTGTGTGTGTGTGTGTGTGTGTGTGCTGTTATCAGAGAGAGAGAGAGAGAGAGAGAGAGAGAGAGAGAGAGAGAGAGAGAGAGAGAGAGAGTAATCAATTCGCTATATTCTCAGGAGAGTGGTATATGTACAGTAAGGTAGGGAGGGAGGGAGGGAGGGAAGGAGGAAGGAAACTAGATTGATCGGTAAAACTTGAGAAGGTAAGGTAAGGTAAGATAAGGCAAGGTTAGGTGAGGTTGGGTAAGGTAATGTAAGGTAAGGTAAGCATAGGTGAGGTAGGGTAAGGTTAGGATAAGTGAGGTAAGGTAAGGTAAGGTAAGGTTAGGTTAAGGTCAAGTATGGTAAGGTCAGGTATGGTAAGGTTAGGTTAAGGTCAAGTATGGTAAGGTCAGGTATGGTAAGGTTAGGAGAAGTACGGTAAGGTAAGGTTAGGTTAAGGTCAGGTATGGTAAGGCTAGGTAAGGTAAGGTTAGGAGAGGTACGGTAAGGTAAGGTTAGGTTAAGGTCAGGTATGGTAAGGCTAGGTAAGGTAAGGTTAGGAGAGGTACGGTAAGGTAAGGTTAGGTTAAGGTCAGGTATGGTAAGGCTAGGTAAGGTAAGGCTAGGAGAGGTACGGTGAGGTAAGGTAGGGCTAGGTAAGGTATGTAGGTAGCACAACATTAACGTTCTAAACACAAAAGACGTTTTACCTTGATGACCTTTTCGTCCTGACCTCCTCGTCCTCTTCTTCCTCCTCTAAAAAAAGTGAATAATAATAATGTAATGGACCAGGCCCCTTTCTTTCTTCCTTTAATATACAAAAAGCACTTCCCGCCCCCTAGGCCTGTGAAGTGCGTATAGGGAGCGTAATTAAATAAGGTGGAAAAAAATATTAATTGTGTTGTTTATAGTGTATGGGTTTAATTAAGGTGACGAGCCATTCCTCTGACCCGCAACTTTTGGTCCGGCTAAATAGGTAAAATATTGTGTATTACTTTATTCCTTTCTTCTTTCCTCCACATTTTCGTATTTACTTTTCTTGAAGTGGAATAAAGATGAAAAAATGATGATTGAAATGAGGAAGAGGAAGGGAAATGGGGAGAAATAGTGTATGGAAGAAAATTAATAGTTGAGGAAATGTTGTTAATAGTGTATGAAAGAAAATTAATAGTCGAGGAAATGTTGGAAATACAAAGGACACAAAGGACACAAAGGAAGAACAAACAACAGCAGACCTGCTGGTCCTTACGAGGTTGTTTGTGACAAGCTACACTAACTATCTAATCAAAGGTGGAAGATAAAGGACAGCAAAGGCGAAGGCTCCTCCCCACCCCCACATCCCTCCAGCCAAAGCTGGCAGGAAAGGAAAAAGGACCATGCAGCATGGAAAAACTGCATGGAATTTATGTAGGAAAGAGGAAAGAACTACCATTACTGCTACCTCTAACCGGGCGATAAAAGCGGACAAGGACACCAGTATTCGAAAGAACTTAACGTTATTACGACAATGAGTAATATCTTAGTTGCTGGTTGGATTCAAAACACTTGTCTAATCTATTCTTGAAGGCCGTAACTGTTTTACTATCAACGACATCACAAGGTAGAGAGTTCCAAACATTAACAGCTCGATTGAAGAAGAAGTGTTTAGTTTCGTGCGACGAGAATCTTTTACCACTTATCTTCAAATTGTGATTTCTTCTTGTTCTATTTGATCGATCAATTGTAAAGTAATCTTCCGCATTAATATCACTGAATCCTTTAAACATTTTAAACACTTCTATTAGATCGCCTCGCATTCTTCGTTTTGATAGGCTGAATAAATTTACTTCTTTAAGCCTTTGTTCATATGACAAATTTCTCAGCCTAGGAATCATCTTTGTTACTCTTCGTTGGACCCGTTCCAACTTTTCTATGTCTTTTCTGTAGTAGGGAGACCAAAACTGTACACAGTACTCTAGACGGGGTCGAACCAATGAATTATACAGTTTTAATATTACTTTTTCCGATTTATTATTAAAGACTCGTCCGATGAAGCCAACCAATTTGTTTGCAGTTTTAACTACCTCTGAACAATGCTGACCGGGCTTTAAATCGCTTGATATAGTGATTCCAAGATCCTTTTCTTTACTCACTGCAGAAAGTTGTTGGCCATTCATTACGTACCGAACGCGATTGTTATTTTTTCCGATGTGCAACACTTTACATTTCTCAACGTTAAATTTCATTTGCCATTGATTGGCTATGATTGGCAATGAGTGGCTATGATTGGCTATAGTGTATGAAAGAAAATTAATAGTTGAGGAAATGTTGGAAATAGTGTATGGAAGAAAATTAATAGTTGAGGAAAGAGAGAGAGAGAGAGAGAGAGAGAGAGAGAGAGAGAGAGAGAGAGAGAGAGAGAGAGAGAGAGAGAGAGAGAGAGAGAGAGAGAGAGAGAGAGAGAGAGAGAGAGAGAGAGAGAGAGAGAGAGAGAGAGAGAGAGAGAGAGAGAGAGAGAGAGAGAAGAGAGAGAGAGGAGACTGAGAGAGGAGAAAAGATGAATGTAATTGCCGTGTATAGCATTAGAAAATTTAGTGCATTCGTGTGTGACAAAATAAAAGAGAAAACAAGGTTGATATAATGATTACTGTAGAGATAGATAGATCGATAGATATGAGAGAGAGAGAGAGAGAGAGAGAGAGAGAGAGAGAGAGAGAGACGTACGTATATCTTCACCTTCCAAACAAAACTCGTGATTACTTATGCATTCTTATTTTTACTGGCTGGCGGTCACCTCACCTGCTTGATTACCGGGGCAGGTGTGCAGCAGACCCGGCACACCTGCGTCACCTTGAGTGTGTGTGTGTGTGTGTGTGTGTGTGTGTGTTTACGTTATGCGTCATGGAGCTTATAATTTTTTTGCTTCTACGGTGCTATTTTTTATTTTTTATTTTTTGTTTTATATATTTATCCATTTTCTATTCGTCAGTTTGGTAAAGAAAGGAAGTAAGTTCGTGTATTTGTCTGTATCTTCTAGGCTTGTGTGTGATCTTGGTTTTATACCGTAATGTTATGAAATGTTTTGGGTGATAGAGAGATAATCTTCATATATCTTAAGACTTATAAGATTCTAAGATTATAAGATTTTAAGATTATCCCATATTCAAAGATTCTAAGCCTAAGATTCGAAGACTTATTTGGTATTTTGCTTTCTAAAGTTATCTGACATCGTATCCCTTTGTTGTACCTATAACTTCATATAGGCCTGTATGTGATCTAAGTTATATACTGTAACGTTATGAGATGTTTTGGGAGATAGAGAGAGATAATTTTCATATATCCTAAGACTTATAAGACTCTAAGATTATAAGATTCGAAGATTATCCCATATTCAAACATTCTAAGTCTAAGATTCTAAGACTTATTTGGTATTTTGCTTTCTAAAGTTACGTGACATTGGATCCCTTTGTTCTACTCCGACCTGTAACTTAACATACAAACACGCATCTCATTCTTGATCGTCTTTTTTTATTTTTTAACCGCAAAGTCTTACCAGTAACTCTATATACAAACATCTCCCTCGTGACCGTCTTTTGTTACCGGCAAGTTTACACAGCGAGATAAACACGTCGAGCTGTAGAGGCTAATTTCCCTAATGGATGAGGAGTGTATTCGTATGTAAATTAATTAAACGGTACAAACGCACGCTGAATTAATATAACACGCACCTTCGTGATGGAAAGCTGCATTATACTGGGCATGTTTTTAATTATTTTCATCAAATGTAGCCATGTACTTTTTATTTTCACTTCTTCAATCGTAAAAAAATGTCTTTAACTGAAAATGAGAGAGTTGTTAGCGGTTCAGATAATTCACTAACCGAGGCTGTTTGTTGCTTCTTGAGTGGAGAAAAGGAAAACAAATGTGGAAGAGATGAGGAAGAGAAAGGAGAACGGAGAGAGATACTGTGGTGGAAAGGAGATTAAAAAAAGAGGGAGGAAAGGAGGGAAATAGTGGAAGAAAATGGGGAAGTGGTGAATGAAAGGAGAGAAAGCAAGGACAAAAAAGATTAATAGTGGAAAAAAAGGAGGAATGGATGGAAGAAAGAAGAAAGAGATAGGGAAATAGAGATAAAGGAAGGTGAATAAAAGAGGAGAAACGAGGGAAATAATGGAACAAATGAGGAGATGACGAAGGAAAGGAAACAGAGCAAGGAAAAAAATATTAATAGTGGAAAAAAAACGAGGAATTGATGGAAGAAAGAAGAAAGAGAAAGGGAAATAGAGAGAGATAGTTAAGAAAGGAAGGTAAATAAAAGAGGAGAAACGAGGGGAATACTGAAACAAATGAGGACATGGTGAAGGAAAAGAAAGAGAGAAAGGAAAAAAAACGATAAATAGTTGAAAAAAGGAGGAATTATTGAAAGAAAAAGAAAGAAAAAGGGAAATAGAGAGAAATAATTAAGAAAGGAAGATGAATAAAGAAGGAGAGCATATGAATAGTGAAACAAGAATATGGTGAAGGGATGTTGTGTTCCTTTGCTTATGATCGTTTGTTTTTCCTTTATATATTTCTAGTTGTTTGTGTTGCGTCTCGAGTAAGCACAGAAAATGGTCACCTCAATATTGGTTGAAAAGAGTTCGGTTGCATCTCTTTAATGTCCGATATCGTGCGGGTGTAGGTCTCTCTCTCTCTCTCTCTCTCTCTCTCTCTCTCTCTCTCTCTCTCTCTCTCTCTCTCTCTCTCTTTATATATTTAATTCTTTTTTAAATAATCTCTTTATCTCTCTCTCTCTCTCTCTCTCTCTCTCTCTCTCTCTCTCTCTCTCTCTCTCTCTCGTTCGTACTCCTGTTTATTAATTTTTTCATTCTCTTTCTCTCTTTGTTCTCTTTTCTACTTTCCTCTATTTTTTTTCTTCTGTTCCTTATGATTGTATTAAGAAAAGAAACTCAACATACAAAAAAAAAAAAAGACGAAGATGCATTAGAGGAGAAACCTGTTGCGGGATTTTTATTTTTTTTATTTTTTACTCATTTACATTTTCATTCCATTCATTAATTTCCATTCCATTCCAGTCCATTCATTCCATTTTCATACACTTTCCACCTGAGGGCAGTGGTTAATATCTCCTGTCCCTTAAACACACACACACACACACACACACACACACACACACACGGGTCGTAAACAAACAAAAACTCGCTCCTGGAGGGGAAAAGGTCAAAATTCCCTGCCATTCAGATCGAGAGAAAAATGTCATCGCCAATATTGTCAGGAGGAAAGAGGGAGGGAGGGAGGGAGGCAGGGTTGGAGAAAGAATGGGAGGAAGGGAGGGAGGGAAGAGGATAGGGAGGTAGGGAGGGAAGGGACGGAGAGCAGATATGTGGGACGGGAGATAGGAAAAAAAGGGAGGGGGGAAGGGAGGAAAGAGGAGAGGCAGAGTTGGAGAAAGATAGGGAGGAAGGGAGGGAGGGAAGAAGATAGGGAAGAAGGAGAGGGATGGGAAGGCAAGCAAATATGTGTGACAGGAGATGGGAGAGAAAGGAAGCAGGGAAGGGAGGAAAGAGGAGAGGGAAGAAGGAATAAAGATAGGTATGAAGGAAGAGGAAGAGGAAGAGGATAGGGAGGTAGTGAAGGAAGGGAGCAGGGAAGGGAGGAAAGAGGAGAGGGAGGGACAGAGCAAAGAAGGGAAGAGTAGATAGAATAGGAGGGAGGAAAGAAGATAGGCTGTGAGAGAATGGAGGGAAAGGAGGAGAGAAAGGAAGTGGGAGGAAGGGAAGAGGGTAAAGAAGGAAGAAATAAAGGGAGGAAAGGAAGCTTGGAAAGGAGGAAAAAGCGGAGAGAGGAAGAGAAAAGAAGTAGAGAAAGTAGATAAGAGGAAGGAAGGGAGAGAAGGAAACGAAATAAGGAAGCGAAGGAGGATAAGAGAGAGGAGAGGAAGGAGGGAGTTATGGAAGATGGAGGAGGAAAAGGAGGAAGAGGAAAAGGAGAAGGATAAGAGGAAGGGAGAGAAGGAAACAAAATCAGGAAGCAAAGGAGGATAAGAGAGAGGAGGGAGGGAGGAAGGGAGTTAAGGAAGATGGAGGAGGAAAAGGAGGAGGAGGAAGGGAGGAAGATAAGGAGGGAAGGGAAGGAGATAAAGAGAGGAAATGAAGAGGAAGCGAATCAAGGGTGAGGAGATTTTAATACCGTATGTAAAAGAGAGAGAGAGAGAGAGAGAGAGAGAGAGAGAGAGAGAGAGAGAGAGAGAGAGAGAGAGAGAGAGAGAGAGAGAGAGAGAGAGAGAGAGAGAGAGAGAGAGAGAGATTTCAAACTGGCTTAGAAGGTCGCACTGTGTCATATCCATGGTCACATCCTCTCCCTCCTTCCTCTCTCCCTTCCTGGATGACACAGGTGAAAAGGAGGGAGGGAAGGAGGAAGAGGACAGAGGAGGAGGAAAGAAGGAGGGAGGGAGGAAGGGAAGGAGGATGAGGAAAGGAGAGGAAAGAAAGGATGGAGGGTGGGAGGAAAAGTGAAAACAGAAAGAAGACATAGTACAGTTAAAAAAGGAAGGAGAGAAGAAGATAAAAAAAAGGTCAGGAATAAGGAGAAGAGGAGAAAGGTGAGGAAGAAGGGAGGGAGAGAGGTATGATTAGGCGGAGTTTTGTAAGGAAATGAGAGAGGAAGGTAAGGGGAGGAAGGAGAGAGGTAAGATTAGGCGGAGTTAGGAAAGGAGGTAAGAGGGGAAGATAAGGGGATAAGGGAGAGAGAGGTAAGGATATGATGAAGGAAAATGAGGAAGGGAGGCAGGTAAGGAGGGGAGGGAGAGAGGTAAAATTAGGAGTCAGGCTAGGTTAGGTTAGGTTAGGAGGGGAGGGAGGAAGGTAAGGAGGAAGGGAGGGAGAGGTAAGATTAGGAGTTAGGTAAGGAGGGGAGGGAGGAAGGTGAGGAAGGGAGGCAGGTAAGGAGGAGTGAGGGATGAAGATGAGGAAAGGAGGGAGGTGAGGAGAGGTGAGGGAGAGGTAAGATTAGCAAGGGTTAAGTAAGGAGGAAGAGAAGGAGGGTATGAAGGTAGGCAGGCAGGTAAGGGGGACCATTTATAAGCACAGGTGAGGTAAGTTGAGGAAGGGTTAGGTAAGGAGGAAGGGAAGGAGGGTATGGAGGTAGGCAGGCAGGTAAGCACAGGTGAGGTAAGATAAGGAAGTGTTAGGTAAGGAGGAAGAGAGGGAGGGTATGGAGGTAGGCAGGGCAGGTAAGGGGAGCTATTGATAGGCACAGGTGTTCCGCAGGTGTGTAGTCGAGGAAGAAAATAAGTAAGATATTTAAGAGACAAATTTTTCACCGTGTTTTACGTTTGCTTCAAGGCAAGAGTACATTGATTAGTGCATTGAATGACTGATTGAATGAGTTTTATTAGGGAAGTTAGAGACGATGCTATTAGAAAAAGCAGATAAAAAACAAAACTTCTTAATGGGGAGATAGAGATGAAAGAGAGAGGAAGAGGGAAAGAAAGAGGAGGAAGGGTAAATAGGGAGAGAGAGACGAAAGAGAGGAAGAGGAAAAGGAAGAGGAGGAAGGCTAAATGGGGGAGATGGAGACGAAAGAGAGGAAGAGGAAAAGGAAGAGGAGGAAGGCTAAATGGGGAGATGGAGACGAAAGAGAGAGGAAGAAGAAAAGGAAGAGGAGAAAGGCTAAATAGGGAGGTGGAGACGAAAGAGAGAAGAAGAGGAAAAGGAAGGAGAGGAAGGCTAAATGGGGAGATGGAGATGAAAGAGAGGAAGAGGAGGAAGTCTAAATAGGGAGATAAAGACGAAAAAGAGAGGAAGAGTAAAAGGAAGAGGAGGAAGGCTAAATAGGGGAGATAGAGACGAAAAAGAGATGAAGAGGGAATGGAAGATGAGTAAGGGAAGAGGATAAGAGATAAGAAGGTAGAGTAAGATGATAAAGTAAGGAGGGGAGGAACCTGGTGTTATAAAATCTGGAAATAAATTAACACAGGTAGACAGACAGACAGACAGGTAAACACATAGACAGGTAGATTGATATACAGATGAACAAGCAAATATATAGACCGCTAGATTCTAAACATACAAATTCATAGATACATAGAGAGATAGATGTTTAAGAAGACTGATAGGCATTTTGACAGATGGATGACCAGACAGATAAACAGGTAAATAGGAAGACGTGTAGACAGGTAAGATAGATTGATAGATTGATTGATTAAAAGGTAAATAAAAACACTAGACGAGGGAGAAGAGATAAGAGAGAAGTGAGGAAGGGAGGAAGACGTAGGAAAGATAGATACTGATAGGAAAAGTAGATAGATAGATAGACAGATAGATAGAAAGGTAGATAAACACACTAGACGAGGGAGAAGAGATAAGAGAGAAGAGAGGAAGGGAGGAAGACGTAGAAAAGATAGATACTGATAGGAAAAGTAGATAGATAAATAGACAGATAGATAGAAAGGTAGATAAACACACTAGACGAGGGAGAAGAGATAAGAGAGAAGTGAGGAAGGGAGGAAGACGTAGAAAAGATAGATACTGATAGGAAAAGTAGATAGATAAATAGACAGATAGATAGAAAGATAGATAAACACACTAAACGAAAGAGAAAAGATTAAAGCGAAGGGAGAAAGAGAAAGACATAGGAAAAAAAGAAAAAAAAAACAACAACAATAGATACTGATAGAAAAAAATAGAGAAATAAACAGATAGATAAACAGAGCGGTAAAGAGATAGATAGATAGATAGATAGACCAATATTCGTTTTCACAGGTTTTCGAGGGAAGGCTTCTGAAAACGGGCGTCGAGAGGGGTGACTAAAGCCCTCGTTGAAATTAGCTCCCCGTTTGTGTGTGTGTGTGTGTGTGTGTGTGTGTGTGTGTGTGTGTGTGTGTGTGTGTGTGTGTGTGTGTGTGTGTGTTGTAAATTCCGCGTTCATTTTGTTACGCCTTTTATTTAAACTTTTTTTCCCCCTTTGTTCTGTATTGCCATTTAAATTTTTTCGCGTATTTGTATTTTTAAAGATGAGTTTGAGTTTGATTTCCTTTTTAGTATTGTATTGTTTTACTCTCTCTCTCTCTCTCTCTCTCTCTCTCTCTCTCTCTCTCTCTCTCTCTCTCTCTCTCTCTCGCGCCTTAATTAGTGTCCAGGAGGATAACTCTGAGGTGAGGAATGTTAGTGAGTCCTCCTCCTCCTCCTCCTCCTCCTCCTCCTCCTCCTCTTCCGACAAACCTTCTACTTGCGCTGGAATTTGACTGAAGGCTTGACTTACCAAGGAAAGGATAGGGTGATCAGGGTGAAGAAAGGGTGAGGGGAAGAGGAAAAGGGTGATCAGGGTGAAGAAAGGGTGAGGGGAAGAGGAAAAGTGTGACGAGGGTGAAGGAAGAGAAAAGGGTGATGAAGGTAAAGGAAGGGAGAAGGAGAAGAGGAAAAGAGTGATCAGAGTGAAGAAAGAGTGAAGGGGGAAGAGGAAAAGGGTGATTAGGGTGAAAAAAGGGTGAGGGGGGAGAGGAGAGTGAGGGAGAAGAGGAAAGTGATGAGGGTAAAGATAGGGTGATGGGGGACAGAAAAGGGTGATGAACCAGAAAAAAAGGGTGAGGGGGGAGAGAAAAAAGGGTGGTGATGATAAAGGAACTATGAAAAGGAAGGAGAAAAAGGGGGGGAGGGGTGAGCCTGAAAGGGGAGGGTCTGAAGTCAAGTTGAAGTCATGGGTAGAGGGGAAAGGTCAGGTCACGCAGCAGCCTCCGCGTCCATTCATTATGCCGTTTCGCACCCGAGGTCAGGCTGGGTCATGCTCTTGAAGGTCACTGTTTTGGAAATGGTGATGCGAGAGAAGAAAGTGTGAAGAAGGGAGGGCATAAGGGCGTCATATATCAAGGGGGTGGAGTTTTAATGGATGTTTTGGGGTAATAGTGAGAAATGGGTGCTTAGAGAGTGAAGGGTGAGAGGGAGGAGGAGAGGGAGACGAGGAGGAAAAAGTAAGAATGAAGAAAAAGGGGAAAGAGAGGGAGGAAGAAAGAAAGAGAGAAGGGAGAGTGAAGTTAAGGGAAGGAGAGGGAAGGGGACGAATATTTGAAGGAAGAGAGAAAAATGAGAGCACAGGAAAAAATAAAGGGAGGAAAAGAAAGAATAAGAGGAAGAAAGAGAGAGAAGGGGACGAAGAGAGGGAGGAAGAAAGAGAGAGAAGGGAGAGGGAAGATGACGGAAAAATGGAGGAAGAGAGAAAAAATGAGAATACAGAAAAAAATAAAGGAAGGAAAAGAAGGAATGAGAAAGATGGAGAAAGAGAGAGAGAGAAGGGGACGAAGAGAGGAAGGAAGAGAAAGAGAGAGAAGGGAAAATGAAGTAACGGAAAGGAGAGGGAAAGGGACGAATATACGAAGGAAGAGAGAAAATCAGAAGAGGAAAAATAAATGGAAGGAGGGAAATAGGGAACAAAAATGATAGAGATGAAAATAGACAATAATAGAGAAAGAATAAATAAAAAAAAAACTAAAAGAATGAGGAAGGTGGAAGGGAGAAGGTGGAAGGAGGGGGAGGGGGGGTAGGAAGAGGATGCCAGACTGCCCCAGGTCTAAGAATCTTGAATGTTACTGTATGAAAACTTTTACGCTCTTAATTACAAGGCTGTCCAGGAGGCGCCGGGCAGAGAAGAAGAGAAGAGAGGGGAGGGAGGAGGAGGGGAGAGGAGGGAAAGGAGGAAGGGAGAGGAGAGAGGCAGTGGGAAGAGAGGAGAAAAGAGGATGGGGTGGGGATTGGAGGAAAGGGGAAGGTAAGGGAGACGTTAGTGAGAGAGGAGAGGAAAGGAGAAGAGAAGAGAAGAGAAGAGAAGAGAAGAGAAGAGAAGAGAAGAGAGGAGAGGAGAGGAAAGTTAGTCATGGGTGATAGATACATATAGGTTAGGTTAGGTTAGGTTAGGTATGGCTAGGTTAGGTTAGGATAGGTTAGGTTAGGTTAGGTTAGGTATGGCTAGGTTAGGTTAGGATAGGTTAGGTTAGGTTAGGTTAGGTATGGGCAGGAGTCACACTTAAGGGCCCACGATGTACGGCTGGAGAAAGAATCATGAAGCAAGTTATGAGACAGTGAGGTATAACATAAGTGATTCATATAGGTTAGGTTAGGTTAAGTTAGGTTAGGAAAGCTGAAGTCATGGGTAGAGGGGAAAGGTCAGGTCACACAGCAGCCTCCGCGACCATTCATTATACCTTTTCGCACCCGAGGTCAGGCTGGGTCATGCTCTTGAAGGTCACTGTTTTGGAATGGAAAAGAAGTATTGGCGTTTGGTATAGGTTTTCTGTGTTTTTTGTTCATTTTTTTTTGTCTTAGTTGTATTTTACGAATGGGTCTGAGCGATTGTTATTAAGATGTGCTTGCTCCTCCTCCTCCTCCTCCTCCTCCTCCTCCTCCTCCTCCTCCTCCTCTTCCTCCTCCTCCTCCTCCTCCTCCTCCTCCTCCTCCTCCTCACCCCCTCAAGTCCTGTTTTTATATATTTTTTTTACATAACCTTTATCTACTATTTTTTCCACATATTCTTTGTCTTCTTTAATCGAAATGAAACGCGGATATGAAAACAAGGTAAAGGAAGTAAAGTGAAACAGAAAGTGGGGAAGGGATGAGGTGAGGCGTCAGGTAGTACACAGCCCATCCAGGTAATTAGCCCCCAGAGGCACCTGTCTTGCCATCTCACCTGTGTGGCTTTGTTCCGGCTGACTAACGAGGGAACTTACCTTATGCGTGGGAATTTAAGGTTAGATAAGGAACGGAGGGGGAAAAATGGGAGAGAGAGAGAGAGAGAGAGAGAGAGAGGGAGAGGGAGAGGGAGATGGAGATGAGGCTATTAGAGAGGAGATTACCTGCCTGCCACCTGTAACTCTTCCCGGGGCTCCACAAGACAAAGTGGAGGAGGAGGAGGAGGAGGAGGAGGAGGAGGAGGAGGAGGAGGAGAAAAACCGATTGTTATTAAGATGCGCTTCCTTCCTTTCCTCCTCCTCCTGTATGTCTCCTCCTCCTCCTCCTCCTCCTCCTCCTACTCCTCCTCCTCCTCCTCCTCCTCCTTGAGTGATAGTTTGAGATAAGGAGGAAGAAGAGGAATCAGTTTTTCTGCCTCTCATTTTCCTATTGTTCCCCTTTCCAATTTCCCGTTTTTTTTAATGCTACTCCGATTGCTTTTTTCATTGTTTCTTTTCATATTTTTCTGCACAATCTACGTATCCTTTTCATCTTCATTTATTTATTTATCTGTGTGACGATTATCCATTTTTATTTTTATTTTTGGATTATTTACTATTTCCACGACATACTACAACCATTTCCGAATATTATCTTACTTTTTTTATTTTATGCTTTTCTTATTAATTATGTTTCTCCTCTTCCTCTGTTTTATCCACTTATTATTTTTTACTTATCATTTTTGGAAGAATTTAGTCCTATCAGAGAGAGAGAGAGAGAGAGAGAGAGAGAGAGATTGCCCGCCTGGAGTGATGCTTTTGAGTCCTCTGCTTTGCACTTTAACCTTTGTGAGTGTCATCAGATCGTCTTGTGTAAGGAATTCTCTCTCTCTCTCTCTCTCTCTCTCTCTCTCTCTCTCTTTAAATACATCTCTTTGGAAAGGTATCACATCTGCCGATCTGACCTTAAGGGCGTCTCCTATCTCACCTGTACGTGTTTACCTGGCGGGCCCCCACACACACACACACACACACACACACACACACACACATACACACACACACTAACCTGCTTTACCGTATCTCTCTCTCTCTCTCTCTTCCTGTCTATTTGTTTGTTTTCTGTGTGTGTTTTTCCGTCTGTCTGTTTGTTTGTATCTATCTATGTATCTATTTTTGTATCTATCTAACTTTTATCTTTTTTCATTCATTTTTTCATATATTTGAGAGAGAGAGAGAGAGAGAGAGAGAGAGAGAGAGAGAGAGAGAGAGAGAGAGAGAGAGAGAGAGAGAGAGAGAGAGAGAGAGTGTTCAAAAGAATGCTTCCTTGCTCGCATAATGTGCTCTAGGTTGTCTTCCTTGTCACTCCTCCTCCTCCTCCTTCTCCTCCTCCTCCTCCTCCTCCTCCTCCTCCTCCTCTTTGTGTTGTGATGATGTGGATGCCTTGTCCTCCACATCTCGCCTTTAACACACACACACACACACACACACACACACACACACACACACACACACACACACACACACCTCTGTTTAAAAGGGCAATGCACGGGTCACTGACGGAAAATGAAATATATACTATCTTTAAATGTGAAGTCTCTTGCAAGTTGTCGTTTTACTTGGCGGTATGTGGAAACTTTTATCGTTTTGTTTATATATATATATTTTTTTTCTATGTAAGGAGTGAAGGAAAAAGTTTACTACCGGAAATGGATAATGAATAAGTAATAATAGTAATAATAATAATAGTAGTAATAATAATAAATGGAAGGAAAACAAAAGTAGTTAATTAGTTGGAAAGAAGAAGACATAAATACTGAAGAAGGATAGGAAAGGAAAGTTAATTAAGGATAGAAAACCGAGAGGAAAGGAAGAACTGTGTGACGGTCAGGGATTTGAAAAGGGAAGGAAAGGAAAGGAAGGAAGCCAAGAATGATTTGCCAAGGGAAAGGAAGGGAAGGGAGGAAAGAAAGAATATAAGAAAAGGGCAACAAAAAGACAATGATATGGAACGAGAAATGAAGGTATGGAAAGGAGACAAAAAGTTAGGGATTGGAAAAAGGAAAGAAAGAAAAGGAAGGAGAGCAATTCGGATACGGCAAGAAAGAAGAAGGGAAGGGAGGGAGGGAAGAAATAAAGAAGAGGAAATGTGAACAAAAACACATTGATTAGGAACGAGACATGAAGGAATGGAAAGGAGACAAGAAGTTAGGGATTGAAAAAGAGAAAGAAAACAAAAGGAGGAAAGAGAGCAAAAAGGATGCGTCAGGAGAGAGCAAGGAAATGAAGGGAAGGAAAGGGAGGGAAGGGAAAGGAAAGGAAAGGAAGGCAAGGGAAGGGAAGCGAAGGGAAAGGAAAGGAAAGGAAAGGAAAGGAAGGGAAGGCAAGGGAAGGGAAGCGAAAGGAAAGGAAAGGAAAGGAAAGGAAAGGAAGGGAAGGCAAGGGAAGGGAAGCGAAGGGAAAGGAAAGGAAAGGAAGGGAAGCGAAGGGAAAGGAAAATAAAGGAAAGGAAAGAAAGGAAAGGGAAGGGAAGCGATGGGAAGGAAAGGGAAGGGAAGGGAAAGGAAAGGAAAGAAAAGGAAAGGAAAGGAAAGGAAAGGAAGGCAAGGGAAGAGAAGCGATGGGAAGGGAAGGGAAAGGAAAGGAAAGGAAAGGAAAGGAAAGGAAAGGAAGGCAAGGGAAGATAAGCGATGAAAGGGAAGGGAAGGGAAGGAAAGGAAAGGCAAGGAAAGGAAGGGAATGGATGGGAAGGGAAGGGGGAGGGAAGGAAGGCAGTGAATCAGCATCTTGTCTTGTCACGACCTTCACGCCCCACCAACTCACGCGGCACAGTCATGCTCGTTATGCTCCTTATTCACACTGAGGCTGCCTTGGATTGGACGCACACTGGACTGCCTTACTCCTTATTCACACTGGGGCGTCCTTAATCTTTATTCACATTCATCAATCACACTGGGGCTTACTTACTCTTTATTCACAGTCCTTATTCACACTGGGGCCTCCTTACTCTTCATATTCATCCTTCACGCTGGGGCTGACTTTGACTCATCATTCACACTGGGGTGTCTTACTCCTTACTCATGGTGATGCTACTCTGGTCTTCATTCACACGGACGCTGCCTTAGACTTTATTCACACTGCCTTAGACTGATCAAAATGAAGGGGAATACAATACACTTTCATTCCTACTTTATTTCATTTTTTTCTTATCGTCATTTTCACGCAGTCATGTTCTATAGCTCTCTCTCTTTCACTGTAATATCGTTAAGTTGTCAGTGGATGGAATTTCCTTAACTCCATAAACTGAGGAGAGGATGTCGGAGTTTTATTCATGTTACATATATAGAAATCTTTTAGTCATTCCCTTGCGTATTTTTTGAAGATTTTTTCCTCATAGATAAAGTTCCGGGAGCATGAGTGATGAAATGCCGTATGGACGATAAACTTGAAATGATTTCCACGAGTGCCTTATTATTTTTTTTCCCTCTTAAAGTAATAACACTAACAGATATTTAAATACACGTAGAGCAGGAAATTGTAGGAAGGTGTAGGGTAGGACAAGTTAGGTTAAGTTAGAGTTGAATACTTAAAGGAAAGAGAAAACATGGCACGGGTGAAGAGGGCAGAAAAGGGTAGGATATGATAGGGTAGGGTAGGTGGGGAGGGCTGAGAATGTAAGGTAGAGGAGAACACGGGAGGTTAGGGTGGTGGAGGAATATGGAAAGGGGGGGGGGAGGTAGGGTGTGAGGAATGATTCTCCGGCAACACTCACG
This sequence comes from Eriocheir sinensis, assembly GCF_024679095.1. NCBI lineage: Eukaryota > Metazoa > Arthropoda > Malacostraca > Decapoda > Varunidae > Eriocheir > Eriocheir sinensis. The sequence continues at coordinate 21,494,397 of NC_066517.1, read as the reverse complement.
CCTCCCTCCTCTTCCTGTGACTTGTAGATAAACAACAGATAGCGACTTCCTGCCGTCCATTGCTCCTTCTCCTCTTCCTACTCAAGACGACCGAGTGTGGTGGTGGTTGTTGTGGTATTGGTAGTGTTGTTGGTGGTGGGAAACTAATAGTGGTCGATGATACAGCAGTAATTTTAGACGTGAATATCTTATCACTGGTGGGAAAGCGGCATTGTTGTTGTTGTGATATGTAGTGGTGGCGGTGGCGGTGGTGGTGATGTATGGAAATTGACATGCTGGTGCCTCTTATTGATTAGTCTTTACCTCGTGTATATGCATATGTGTTGATGTATATGTATGGTGCCCGTGCTGGCTCCGTCCCTCTGTACGCACACACGCACACACACGCACACCCGCGCGGCGTATCAGCTAATTGCAGGAGTTTCTGTAGGGCGCTGATACTGCCCCGCGTGTCCCCACGTGGCCAGGCGATACACGGTCTCGCATACACTTCCGGGAGTGGCGCCGCGGCCTGACGTGCAGCTGCTAAAGGAGGGAAGGTCGCTGGGTGCATGGTGGGGGTGGGGTCCCAGCAGCCCGCAGCCCGCAGCGTGTAGCATGTAGCCCTCAGGCCCTCTGACTGACGGTCCGCGGCGGCCAGACTTGGGAGTGACGCCGCGTGTGTCGCCGTGTTCGGTGCTGCCCCAGAGACGCCTCTGAGGGCCGGGGAGGGCGTGTGGACAACCTGGGGTGTGAGGGTCGGAAGAGCCACGCCAGTCAGGCTGTCACGAGGATGAGTTAAGTCGTTGACGTGTGTCGCGTGTACAGGCGAGGCGCCTCGGGCTGGACGAGCCTCGGCCCGGCGGTGCTGCTGCCCCGAGCGGGGCCTGGCGTGAGGGGCGGCGAGGCGGAGTGACGCCTTGTCCGGGACTCTGCCAACCCCTGCTGTGCACACACTCATGTCTGGCTTAAAGTTCCCCGTGGGGTCCCTGGTGCCCCTGGGGCAGCGCAGCTCTCCCCGAGACATGGCCCAAAAGTCCCCCCCTGGGAACTGCGCCGCCGCAGCCGCCACCAACATGACTCGCCGCAAGAGCCTGAGCGTGTCGGACATCTCCTCGCTGTCGCTGTCGCCGGGCGGCCGCGGCCCCCGTCAGCGGGTGCCAGAGAACGAACTCGGCCGGCAGAGTAAGTCTGCTCAGTCCTCCCAGTCGAGTCTATTGGGCGCGGCAGGGGTCAGGGAGGCCGGGGGACGTTCCCTCGGCGGCAGCATCGGTGACCTCATGAACTCCGGGGAGTTCCGGCCCGGCGCGGCAGGCTGGTCGCCGCGGACCTGCTCCCCCATCACGCTGTCCATGGTGAGCGAGGCCTCCCACCGCAGCGCCGAGTGTCTGGACGCCCCGCCGCCCGCCATCAGCCTCGACGAACCGGACACCGACACCCATGACCAAGCCGCCACCAGAGGTGCGGCGGCGACCCTTCACCAAGACCTGGACTCCTGCAGGAGCACCACCTCGCTCTGTGCCTCGCCGGGCTCCTTCAGTGACCTGCGGCTCGAGGCCGACGATGGCGGCGGCGGCGGCGGCGCGTCCCGCAGCCCCCAGCGGAGCGGTCGCCGCCTGGAGCACAAGGTGACCATCGCCGTGGACGCCCCGCAGCCCCGCGAAGCCCCGCCACAGGCCGCCGCCCCGTCCCACCGGCCCGCCCATCCCGAGGAGCAGCAGCAGCAGGAGGACAGGGATGAGGATGAGGAGGAGCCGCAGATGAGGGCGGGGCGGCCGGGCCTGCGGCGGAGCAGCAAGAAGATGAGCATGGTGGAGCGGACACAGCACCTGGCGCTGCTCATCCACGACCAGCAGAAGAGGCGGCGCGGAGTGGTGGTGCTGCCGGTGAGCTATCCTCCCCCTTGATGCTGACCCCCCCTCACCCCGCACCTACACCCATCACCTCTCACCCCTCACCCCACGCCAACCTCCTTCCACCTGTCATTAACTCCCTCTCACCCCTCACCCCTCCTGCCCTCCCCTCCTCATCTCCCCCATCACCCGTATCATGCGTCGCCTCCACATCCGCAATTCCCCCCCCCCCCCCCCCGCATCACGTTTATAGTAAGAGCAGGTGTTTCCGACCCCCTCAGCCCGCCGCCGCGTCACTCTCGCCTCACACATGAGCTGGGAGGCCAAACACGCGCTGATCACTCGGTCCAAGACTCAACGACGCCCTTACCTGCCCTTGCCTCTGCCCTGTCTTCCCTTCCTCCCCCTTGCTTCCTTTTTCTGCCCTTTGCATTTCCTCTACTCCTTTTTATCCATTTTGTTCTCATTGTCTCCCTTCCAATTCCTGCATCCCAGTTTCTCTATCTTCTCTTCCTCCATTCATCTTCCTGTTGTTAGGCTTCCCTTCTCTCTTAGCTTGCCTTCCATTCCTCTTTATCTAATTTCTCTTCTGTCTCTTCTTCCCACTTCCCATTTTCTTCTTCTCAACTTACCCCTTGTTTCTTCTTTCTGCCCTTTGCCTTTTTATCTCAGTTTCCCCGCCACTTTTATACATTTATTTTTTTCCTTTCTGTCACCCTTTCCCCACTTCCCATTTTCTTCCTCTTCGTTTCCTTTTCCCTTCACTCCTCTACATCCATTCTATTTCCTTCTGGTGTTTCTCTTTATCTTCTCACTTACAATTATATGCCTCTTCCTCAATTCCTACCTTCCTCTTCTCCCTTCTCGCCTTTGCCCACCTTCCCATCAATAACTTTCCCTTCTTTTCCTTCTCTGCCTCCCTTCCTCTCCCTTCGGTACTCTTCTTCCTTCCCTTTCCCTTCCCTCTGCTATCTCTCCTTCCCTTTGAGTGAGATCCTTCCCCCCCTCGTACTGTATTTCCCCTTCACTCGTTTTCTCTCTCTCTCTCTCTCTCTCTCTCTCTCTCTCATCAACAAGTTCCCTTTTCACTATTTTTATTCCCTTATATTTTCTCTTCCTTCTGTATTTCTTTCCATCTAGTTTCGTTCCTCTTTTTCTTCCTTTTTACATTATTATTTTTCCCTTCCTCCTCCCCTTGAGCGAATAATAGTGAAAGATTGAGGTATATTATTTAAAAGGATGGAAGTGAGATTATGTAGCTGTATGATATCGTGTTTAGGTGAGAGTTGTGAGGAGGAGGAAAAGGAAAAGGAAAAGGAGGAGAAGGAGGAGGAGATAAAAGTTGACACAGTAATCATCCTTCACCAGGTTGTAATCGAATCTCTCCACCTCATTCTCTGTTCTCCCTGACGTCTGCAATTCCTGGGTCGCGAATGTCAAGCAAAAAAGTGTCCTCTCATTTCATCTTCGTTACGTACATACCTTTCCTTAGTGGTGAAAGGGAGACGCAGTAACCGGTCAAAGGAAAGCGTGTAATATCCTCCTTCCCTAACACGCTCCTGTGGAAAGGGTGGAGAAGGATAAAAGTACGAAAGCGAAAGGAAAATGTTAGGGCTTCATCCACCCCATAGGAAAAGTGATTACAGAAAACGGATGTATGTTTTAAGGGACACTGCTGTGGGGTGAAGCTGGCCAAGAGGAGGGGAGAACTGAGAGCTGTGTATATAGACATAGACAGATGGTGAGGAAGAGGTAGAGGAGGAAAAGGAGGATGGAAAGGAAGAGAAGAAGTAGGAGGAGGTAGTGCGAGACCATAGTTAAGTCTACGGGAACGACACGGTATATTACACTTAGAATGGGTTACCCTTCTTCCGCTTCCTAAAGTCTCCCCCTCAACCACATCAAAGAAAACCCGGCCGGCTGGAACACGCCCATTTTCTGACCTCCTCTGCGTTAGACGTGAATTATTGCTCTTTGTTTACGTTTATATATCATGCATATTAATACGAGGCAAGATATATTCTCCTTTTTTTTGTTAATTGATAATGAAAAAAAAAAGCTAGTTGGTAATTCTCTGATAATCGAACATTTGCGGGAATTAGTTGTTGTTGTTGTTGTTGTTGTTGTTGTTGTTGTTGTTGTTGTTGTTGTTGATAATGATATATGGAGTTTTCTTTTGTGTGCGGAGAGAGAGAGAGAGAGAGAGAGAGAGAGAGAGAGAGAGAGAGAGGTGCATTTTTCCCTTTACGGACAATGAGTGATTATAATTGGCTGTTTTGATGAAATGGATTTAGGTGTTTGTTTATTTGCCATGTTTGTTTATTAGTGAGTTTGTTTGTTTGTGTATATATGTGTGTGTGTGTGTGTGTGTGTGTGTGTGTGTGTGTGTGTGTGTGTGTGTGTGTGTGTGTGTCCGCTGTCACATGGGAATTTAATTATTCTCCTAAAAATGAATTGATATTTTGTTGTATTTGTTTTTCCAGTAAAATTTTTCATGGCGCTGGAATTTGAGGTTAAAAGCCTTCG